>NW_009953806.1:21951-43226 GCF_000747805.2 Chaetura pelagica
ATTGGAAATATTAGTAAGCACTGAGCAAGTTATTCACTCGAAAAAGTCAGGGCATAAGCCCCTGTCTCCTCTGTGTGAGGCGATACCCACATGTGGATCTCTCAGCAAATCCTGATAAGTTAATACATTCCAAAAAGGAGATATAATAGGTCACGGATCATGACACTAAGATTTTATGAGAAAAGCATGACTATTACCTCATGAGTTCTTTTTTTCCCCTAGTCTGTGGGTGTTGAATTACTCCAAACAGTTTTGTTGGAATTTCAGATCTTAGATCTTATATTCGTGAAAATTATGCGATATCAGTGCAGAACTAGGCCCTACCTTACATTCTTCTTGTTGTTTTGAACATGTCTTCTGCATGTTGTTCTGTTGCACGTCTCCTCTAGAACACAGAAAATCTTAGACCTTCGTCCTGCTTCTGAGAACTTCTTACATATATACTTGTGTTATGCCATCTTGGAGTTTCTTCCTAATCTGTTCTGCAACCAAGATTAAAGACAGTCAATATTCAGCAATGAACCTGAAAAACAAGCCAAAATTCCTTTTTCTATAAGATTAAAAAAAATATATCAGAGATGTAACATTGAAAATAGGAGTCAAGCTGTCTCAACTTCTCCTTGGCTGTGGAAGGACTATGACAGCAGATGTATGTTGTCTGCATGCCATTAATCTTATATTTCCCTGCTTTTCAACATTTGTTTACTTAAGTGGAAACTTCCTCTTGAATGGTCAGACTTTCCAGCATTTAAATTTTGTGAGGTCTGTGGTTTTGTATTTTATCTGTGCTGCAATGTCCTTTTAAGGCATTTTCCAAAAATGTTCATTTCATGTCTGTTAATAATTTTTCTTTCCATGACTTAGACTAAGTGAGGAGGAAACATTCTAACACAGTGTGAAATATCTGGCTATGTTTATTATTAACAAGACCATCTTACAAGATATCTTGTTAATAATGCAAGCCACATACGAGTGTGTAAGATTTTCTTCTTGAAAAACTTTATTTCCTCTGCTATCTTTTAATCTTATGGGACGACCTTACAACTGTCACTCTATAAATCACTGCTGAATTATGGAAAGAATCTTGCAGACAGTTTTACTGTGAAGTAAATATTGCTTAACAATCAATTCTATAACAACTTTTTATGAAAAAGAGATAAGAAAATGTTTTGTGTATTTTAATGATGTCATATGAAAATGAAAAGTTTTAGGTATCAAGGAGAACACATAGCATAGGAGAATTACAGGTTCCAGAGTGCTTTACTATACTGACTCATTTATATGGGATTCACTTTTGAAATGGATTCAGAATTAAAGTCAGATAAATTGTTTCTGCTTATTTCAGTGGATTTTGGTTTTATCATACATTTGTATTAGATCACATTGCCTGGTCCTGTATCTCCAAAAACTTCTGGTCCTGGTACATTTTCATTGTATTGTCTGAAGTATTTTGATTCACATGGCCAATAGCAATTGAAGCAGGAACATCAGACCTCTATTGGAAAAAAAAGAATGATTGCACAGGAAAACTATTAAAATACAGTTTCTAGTAACACACTTAAGTCAGAACTTGCAATACATGGCAGATTTAGAAAGATTTGCTGAATTTTTTTAACTCTCTGAAAATATCATTACTAGCCTGGGAAATTATAGCCTTGAGTTATCCTTGTTACTGAATTCTTCAGTGATCAGCAAGGACTATCAGTCTCAGCACACCTTGGCCTGCTCCTGTCAACAACCACTCTGGAAATGAAAGGAGGAACACATCCCATGAATTGGGTTTTTATAACTGTTTGTATTTCATATTTTTCATTATTTGAAGGTGGAAAAACCTTATGCTATTTGAAGATGAAGTACAGTTATTGGACAGCAAAAAAAAGTGCTTTTTTGTCAAGCTTCTTGAGAAAATTCTGTGCGGAGTCACTTATTGTACTTGCATGGAGCATAAATCACTTCCAGACTAGATGAAGAGACCTGGATAAAGAAGCGGCAAGACAAGGGATGCTTAATCTGCCACCTTCAGAAAATTGACTGACAACACAGGTTACAAGCCACTATTATTTATATTCTTATGGACTTCTTAGTACTTTTCACAGAGAGTTTAATTTTTTTTCTGTAAACATTGTCTAATTGCACTTGTACTGGCAAATACTCTAAATATCCATATTAGAGACAAGATAGGCAAGGTAGGAATCTAAGTATATACTGATGGTTTTACAGGAAAGTAGCCATTGGAATTACAGCCATTACGCAAATATAATGCAGGGAAGTTCTGGATAGAGATTTGTCTTACCACAAAGAAAAGGGAACTAGAGTTACAATAAAAGGGAACTTTAAGTGAAGTTTTGTTTTGTTTTTTTTAAGAAAAAGGTAAAAAAAATCCTAATATGATGTATGTATGGTAAAGAAATAATGATGTGTCCCCTTATGCCCCAGAATTTATGCTGCATGTAGGAAATATTCTGTTCTCCAGGCAATGGAGATCTAGGGCTGTGAGCATTCTTTCATCAGCACTGGGTCAACATTATACAGAAAACATTCAAATCAGATTGCCAAGTGTAAAAGAGATTTCTGCCTTGATGGACACCAGTCTAGTAGTTATAATAACATATAAATCCATGTCTTCTTTGGTCACTGATTCATTCCCAGCAGGAGACGTGGTAAAGCCACCTTTTGTTCCAGAATTTCTTCTACAAGATTTAATTTTTTTCACGTTAATTTTGTTTGAGCAGATTGATTCCATTTTTATTATTCATTTAAGGTAGTTGCTCACCAGCAAAAGCAATATCCTAGCAAGAGAAGCCTTGGATGGGTCTTCCAATTATGTCAGGTGTTAAAATACTTGCATTGCTTTTACTCCAGTACTTGGCTTCCATCCATACAGGGCTGGAACTATTCCAACTTTTCTTAAGTCTGTGATTCTAATTAATTAATTGTTTATACACACATCAAGGTGAGTAATGAATATAGCTAAAGCCAAATATTTCCTGAACATGCTGAACTTGATGGTGATTTAATTGTGCTTCTAGTGGAAGTATCTAAAATGCTGCTTTCAGGTTTGGTGTGCTGCAATGCTTGTCTCCATATAGCGACCTTTCTTCAAAGATGACAAAATTATTTGGGAAATATTAGACTATAATCTCAGAAGTGACAGGAGATTAGAAAAAGTTTCCTACTTAGGAAACAGTGAGACAAACCCAGGTCTTTCCTTGTGGGTCATACACACAAAAAATTAGGTCTAGTATTTGTTGTTTGATAATGTGAAATTGGTGACTTCAAGGCATCTTTTTTCTCTTCCACCTATTTTGATTTGATTCCTCACATATATGAAAAGTTCCTTGTTTTTTTCCTGATAAACTATGGATCTAGTTTCCCATGCAGTGGTTCAAAATCTGCTGAGAACTTAAAACAACATGTTGCTATGGCCTGATCCAGGTTAACACCCACAGAATTCAGTGGATGGATTCTTATTCAGCAGACTTTGGAGTACACCCAAGTAAAGAGTCACACTTATAATTTCTGTCCAAATTGCACAAAGTATTACTGCCTTCATAGTGCTTTTTCTAAAAAAACAAACCCTTAATATAGCTAAAAAGGAATAGGATTTTGTATTTAAAAGCAAAACAATGGAGTCTTACAAGTATTTTCTCTCCCACCCCTGCTCTCTGCATGTATATATATGTAACAGTGGAAGTTATTCTATGCCCTTTTTTCATTAGTATTCTTAGTCCTCTAACAAGACAATAGGCCAAATTTTTCTTTCAATTGAATAGTTTAGGTCAGAAGAGACTTTAAAAGGTCATCTAGTTCAACCACTTTGCAATGAGCAGGAACATTTCAACTAGATCCAGCTACTCAGAGCCCCATCCAACCCAACCTTCAATGTTTACAAGGCTGAGGCATCTACAAGCTCTCTGAGCAACCTGTTTCAGTGTTTTACCAACCTTATTGTAAAAAAAATTGAATATTTCTTGTATCTAGTCTGAATTTACCCTATTTCAAAACCATTACCCCTTGTCCTGTTTCAGCAGGCCCTGCTAAAACGTCTGTCCTCATCTTTTTTTTAAACCCCCTTTAACTACTGAAAGGTTGCAATAAGTTCTACTCTTCTCCAGGCTGAACAACCTCAACTCTCTTAGCTTTTCTTCACAGGAGAGCTGTTTCATCCCTCTGATCATTTTTTGTGGCCTTTCACTGAAACTGCTCCAACATGTCCATGTCTTTCTTGTGTTGAGCACTCCAGGGCTAGATGGAATATTCCAGGAGTAGAAGGGCAGAATCACCTCTTTCCCACAAAAGATGTTCAACTAACAGAGATAATATTACAACTGTAATTTTAGTGAGTCTGTAAGTTATTTTTGCTATATTTTTAAGGACCACAGGATACTTAATATAATAGACATTTTAAAAAAACTGTGGTTGCTGATTAAAAATATGAGAACTGCATTATAGTTCCCTTTTTATACTTTAGCTCTTTGTTACATTTTCATAGGACTCACTCACTTAGTAATGATTGTTGTTGGTTTTTTTTATTGTATGATTGTATTTTTACATTTAATGATTGTATTTTTTATATAGTGCTAGTGTCAAGTCGAGATTAGGAACCTTCCATTCTCCTTTTATAAATATACAGAGAAAGAAATAATTATTACAATGAAGTTGATGTGACATCTACTAGTTTGTTCGTGGTTAAGGTTTAAGTGGACAATTCCGAAGTTAAAACTCAGTTCTCTTCACAGAAATGTAACTTATTGACACCATAAGAGACAGAAAGGAGGATAAATTGCCCACTGAGAGACTGTAATATTTTAAGTATAAAGGTTAAGGCTGACTTCATTTAAATCAATAGTGAAATTTGTTTACTTCAGGGTCAGTGGTGAACCACTGCAAGTTTCTCATGTAATAACTCTGTTAAAACTTAGTGGGAATAGGAGGGTAGAAGGTTTCTGATCCCACAGAAAGTTTCAATAAAAATGGAATAAATCCACTTGCCAATTTTTAAATTTTTTTCTTTCATTTTTTTCAGGTAAAAAAGTTTAAACATATGCTATATTCTGAAAAAAATACAGGAAGATCAAAAAACACCAGAACTAAAAAAGACTATGTTTTCAAGCACTACTACCCAGAGTTTACATAAGTCTCAAGCCAAAAAGAAACTCTTAGTGTGCAGTACAGAATAGAAGGGTGAAAGAGAGAGAAAAGGAAGTGTTACTTTAAAAGTAACAGAAGGTATTTGCAGCTGCAATTTGAAAAAAAAAGAAATATATATATAAACAACAGACAACCTGCCATTTTGCAAATGTAGAAGAATAAAAATGGGAAATACTGGTAGAGGAGTTATATAGAAATAAGCTTTAAGACAGGTTGTATAAATCTCTATAATGATAGTTTTCTCCCACAAAAAAAAAAAAAAAAAAAAAAAAGTACATCATAGAATGTCTGTTTATCCTCCATAGTTTATTTTCAAAATATATGGTCAAAGAAGGGTGTTTCATACCTTTTCACAACATTTTAATCCTCAGATACTCTTCTGTTTCTGCTCAAAGTTTTCCAGCATTAAGAATCCCATGCCTTCCTCAATGCCTCCTTCATACTTGAGGTTTAAAATAATATTTTGCAATTGATGATGAGACACTGGTCCTCCTGTTTCATTGATAGGAAATATTAGTCTTTTAGCAAAAAAAACCCAACATAACAAAACCCAACCCTTCCCATGTTTGGTAGATGCATAGTTAATATTTTTTTGAAATAATCAAACCTCTATTTAGTAATGGAGATGTTAGCCAGTATATTTAAAATGCCCTTTTTCCCCTTAGGCAGAACATGCCCTTGATTTAAAGACAGAATAATTGTGAGCAATAGAAAGTAAACTTCAACAAGAAACCTTTACAGTCCCCAATAAAAATCACTAGAAGTGAAATATTCACAAAATGCTGCCTGTAAACTGACAATAGCTGAAGTAATGCTACCAATCTGTGTTTTTGCATCCATTAGCAAAGCAGATTTTTGCCTGCAAACTGATCACACAGACTATCTAAAACAAGAAAATGTGAAAAACCACATCTGTGTCACTATAATCCCATTGTCCATTTTCAAAATTGGCTTCATGTACCAGGTGAATTTTTAAGACTCGGATTGTCTTTTATTATATACTTATATAGTATTTAATATAATAGTGAGTTGACATAGTCTTTTTAGGAATCAGTGTTAGTAATTAGAATTTATTAGTCTTTACAACTATGTATTTACAAGTGCTTCCAATCAAGCACAATCCTTAAGATTTTGCATCCCCCTAAATGAAAATGTTTTTCTAGACTGTTCTCTGAATAGACTTACCATGCTTAGGATGCATTATGCCTAACAAAATGTATCATGCTGTTGTCTTTGATGCTGTAAATTACAGAAGTGTCATTAAAGCACTGCTGTCACTTCCTAAAAAACAGTCTTCTGGGCCTGTCTGACTGTATGTATGTGTGTAAGAACAGTGGCTAGCACATTGTGGGTGTTACTGGAATACAAATTACTGTGATTCTATTGTATGTACCTCTACTTCTCCTCAGCAATTCAAAATGTTGCATTTATCATTATGATTAAGACTACAGATGTTCTCCATAGTGAGTATCACATAGTGGGAAGCCATACTGAGAAAGTCTAGCAGCTATCTAACATCTTGTCATCAGCTGATCGTAAAGGACTTTCCAGGGTTATGAATACCACAGGACTCATTGTGCAGATGGGGAAATTGAGGCAAATAAAGATAGTGTCTTGCTTTTTAAACTTGTGTTGGAAGCAGCAGGAGAAAAAAAAATGGAAATTCTTTAAATAATAACTATTTAAGTGTTTTAAATTCTTGTATACTTGGTCATATTTACTAACAAGTTGTATTAAATTTAGTAGGAGTTTTTGTACAAATTATAGAACATTGTTTTTTAATTCTATTGTAAATATTTTTTCCCAAGCATCAATAATATAGAGCTCAAACTGACCTCACTTCTTTTTTGTGCCAATCTTCTTATTGCTTGCTTCGGGGAGTGGGTGGGTAGGGATAAATAAATAAAAAATTGGTAGATTTTCATAATCTAGAAATACAGAATAGAACAAACCTGTTCTTGTATTTTATTTGCTGGCTTTTCAGAGTGTACATTTTCGCTGTTTCTCTCTTTACTCAGAAAATCTATATAACTGCCATTATTTCTGCCGTTTTCTAGTACTTGTGACATACCTTCGTTATCCATTTTGCTTCCCTCAGTCCAGCAAACACATTAAATGTAAATCTATGCCTCAGTTCCTATGGATGCTTGAGATACATTCTTAGTTTAAAGCATTCCTGTTCTGGAAATAAAACTATTTTTTATAGAGAAATATTGTGTTGGGTTTTTTTTTAATTTTTCCTTGAAACATGTGCTGGCAGTGAAACTACCAATTTAACATCCTTGCAGACTAAAGTTGTGTCCATAGATAATTTTATAAATTATTTCTAAAAAATTACTGTGTCTAAAGTCTATTGGTTTCAGACACGAGACATTATTTTATGCTGTATTCAAATCTGTGACATCACAAAAGCCAAGTCATCTGCTATAAACTTAAATAGAAATGTTTTGTTTCTACTTTTTTTTTAGCTTCTGTATGTTAATACTTGTATCATTCTCTATGCACCTTTCTTATCTATATTTTAACTTCATCTTTTCTTCTGAGCTACTTTATGTTTCTGTATTTGTTTCACTCATCAGTAATATTTTCATTTAATATGAATTTTAAGCCATCATCAGATATGCTGCTGCTTTGCCCTTGAGAATTAAGTAATCTACCTAATATGAAACATTATCTTAAATACTCCTGCCTGTACCTTGCATGATGGCAGTATTATGTAAATGTTACTGGGTGACAGGCTGCGGGAGAGAGAAGGAAAAGAAGTTGCTACTTCGCCTTTTCATTATAACCATCTTGTCTTTTAAAAATATAGATTACGTTAACTGGATTTTCATTGATGTACTAATACAAAGCCTATTAGAAATGTGTAGGAGCCTGTAACTTTAATGGCTACTGATTAAACCTCGAGTAGACAGTGCTTTTCAGTACCATTTCTGTTTGATATTCTGAAAATATCTTTCTCATTACACTCCCCTCAAAGCTGTTTCCTTCTTGGGAAATAGCATGTGATTGGCACATTTAAAATTACTATTTGAATTACACTTTCGTGTGGTTAGAGGTTACAGAGAAATGGGTCTATTTTTGACAATCAGGTTGCTCATTTACTGCGTAATTTGGATATTCTTACATGAATTTTCAGGAGCCACCACATATCCTTTCACCTGCAAGCTTCAGTGCAGAAAAAATGACCTTGAAGTAAATAGTAACCCCCAAGCTGTGAGTATAAGCAAACTGTATCTGCATGCATCTGTGCAGGAACACACACATGCAAGAATATACCTCAGGATGCAGCCACATTTTTGCCAGGATTTGAGATGACATCATTTGAAATAGTCACAAGCATAAAAATGGAGATCTGCCAGCCATCAGAACTGCTAGAACATTTGATGAACTAGAAGCTCATGTGATAACATTTGGTCAATTTCACTAAAGTAACCTTTCTTTGATCACTAATCTCTGAGAGAAGTCTAAGTTTATAATTCTTAACCACTCCTGAACAATTACTGTTTAGAACAGTTAACGCTACAAAGAAATTTTTCTTCCTTTACTTGAAATTCACCATTTTTGCCATAGTACTATATGTGCTCATGGCTGAAAGACAGTCATACAAAAGTGTTTTCATATGGATAAATGAAATCCTTACTTTAAAACTAAAAAACCTAAAACATCAGCATGCTAGCAAAAAAGATATTTTTTTGCGGGAGACAAAAGATGATAAGCTTCCCTAGGACAACCAGGATTGTATTTAACTCCTGGAAAAATCTGCAGCATTCAGTATTTTAAATAATGCTATTAATAACAACAACAGCAAAAAAAATAGTTTGAGGTAATTTAGGAAATCTTTTATGTCAGAATGCATGTTTATCCTTCTATTGGCCTCACTGTAATGAAAGGATGTGGCTTTGCAGGCAGAAAGATACATCAAACAACCCCTAAACTTTTCAAAGACTTTCTCAGTCCAAGAAAAGCTTTCTGTAGCATATGTGGCACATTCTATAGCCTTACTGATGAGCTGTGAAATGAAAATTGTGAGCAGAATGTGGTCTTCTGAAACATATTTTTTGAAAAAGAAATATTTGCAACATTGTTTTGGATATCCTGTGCACCAAAAGTCATGTTAACATTGGCATTATCATGCCACCACACATGCCAAAGACTTACATTGCATGTGTTTGTCCTTGTTCATGAGTCTTGTCCTGAAGGTCCCTGCCATGCCCTCTGCCTTTCCAATGCAACTGCCCACAGCCCCTTGCTGAGGACCAAATACACAGATGAGCCCAAACACCTTATTTTACATTTTTTGTGGTTTGGATTTTAAAGTATCATCTGTTTTCCCATTACTAAGAATAGCATTATTTTTGCCAGCAGCATGACCACAATGGCTTTTATACTAATTCCTGTTTAAGTCTTATTGCTGTTTAAGCACTTTACTGCTCCTGTTTAATAGTTATAGATTCTCTGTTTTCTGAAGTGTTCCAAGAGTACAAAGGGCCATATCCCTAAATAAAATGCATAAACAGAATTCTGCAAGTTATGTATACTGCATTGCTTTGTGAGCCTTCCTCAGTTGTTTTTATTATATAAAACAATTCTAAATGGAATTGTACATCTAAATCTCAAGTATTACAGCTTAAATGAAAAGAAAACAGTTTCTGAGAGGACAAAACAGTCAGACAATTCATGTCCCAAAATAGCTGACCCAGAAACAACTCCAAAACCACCAATACAGCAGCATCTGGAGATCTGTGAAGAACCAGATGCTGCTGCAAAAATATCTTCCACAGTTTGACATTTGGTGCTGTGACTGACGTCCAAAATTCAGTTGTAAATATAAGAGAACACACCACCTCCCTACTACTACTCCTTTTTTAATAGAAAAACCCAAAATTTAATAGAATCACATCATTTTTTGAGTTGGAAGAGACCTTGAAGATCATTGAGTTCCAACTCCCTTGCATGGGCAGGGACGTCTCCCACTAGAACAGGTTGCTCAGAGCTCCATCCAACCTACCCTTGAACACCTCCAGGGATGGAGCCCCCACAATGTCTCTGGACAGCCTGTTCCAGTGTTTCACCACCCTTACACTGAAGAATTTATACCTGATCTGTAACCTAAATCTCTCTTCTTTCAGCTTAAAACCATTACCCCTTGTCCTCTCACTGAGAGCCCCTACAAAAAGACCCTCCCCAGCTTTCCTGTAGGCTCCCTTCAGGTACTGGAAGGCCACTATGCGATCCCCCCAGAGCCTTCTCTTTTTCAGACTGAACAACCCCAACTCCTTCAGCCTGTCCCCATAAGAGAGATGCTGCAGGCCTCAGATCATTTTCGTGGCCCTGATATGATTAATAACATGATTAAGACTTCCGTGTAAGTTAGAAGTGTGGAAATGACAAGCAAAATTAGAATCTGTAAATAAAATAAAGCAATAATACTTAAAGTATCTTTGTGTGTATTTGAGCTTCTAGTCATTTTCAATCAGATCAACTCACATAGAAACTCCAGATCTGACCCAAGGATCTTGAATAAATCCTCAAGTTTTCTCTACAATGTCTCATGTCAGGATTTACATTTTTCAAATTTCAAATACCTTGGAAAATGGGTGTTGTTTACTGCTACATGTTTACTGAATTAGAAGTTTACTCTCAGTGAAAATCAGTTATTGCAACAGACTTCTATCTTACCTTACAATATTTATCGCTGTTAATAATTTTTAAGCAATTTAAATAGCCTTTCTGCTTTTGTTGTGTCCCCTTGGAAATGCTTGTTTTCCTTTCTCCAGAAGGAGATCTCTCAATGAGGGATACCCTCTGGTGTACTTAATTTTTAACCATCATGCTTACTTTCTTCACTTTACATGAGATTTTTCTTCTGTTAGAGTCAGCCTTGTGTTCTGCTAAAGACAGGCTAAAGATCATCAAAAACACTCATCGAGCAGAGAAGAAAAAGAGACTGACCTTGGTTGTGCATTGCAAGGAGTGGTTTAGGTAGCAGAGGCTGAGAGTAGAATGAGAAAAAGCAGAATAGGATGGGTAGGATAAAGTAAGTTAAGAGCTTTTTTTTTATCAGTTAAAAGTAAAGTAATGAGCATGAGTAAAGGAATATTGAGTAAATCTTTTCACAACTCATTTGCACTATGGGTTCAAAAGGAATTGTAAAGTTTCTGTTGTTTACCAAATTGCCATGCATTAAACAGCCTCAGTAACCTGTGTTTGCTCTATAAGCCAACAAGAAATTAAAATTATTTTAGTTAATAAAAAAATTGGATAAAATCATAGCATCTTGCCTCTGCTCCAGGCAAAGGAGCAGACAGACAGTTGTCATTGTTCAACCAAAGTGCTGTTCCTGGTTAAGCCACAATAAACCATGCAGATGTGTAAACATGCAGGTTAGCTCATGCAAGCTGGACACACTCCCATGAAGAGGGAAGTAGGGCCAATCCTCAGTGTAGGCAGAACAGGAAATCACACTGGCATATCTTTCACTTTGTTTCTACTAATTCCCATTTTCTTTAAAACATGTTAGCTTTGAGCACATGCCTAACTTGTTCTGAATGGTTTCCTAAATAGTTATAGCCCACTCTCTAATTTAGGAAGAGAGCTATAGCAATTTACTGCATTTCTAGATAGCAACGGTTATTCCATTGCATGTGACTGGGACTTACTATGTCAAGCTTAATTGTCTTGCTGTTACTTTGTATTTTCCCCATCTGTTAGTAGCCACCTGTTAAGTCCCATGCTTGTTCTTGATTGGGGCCTCTAGATGCTGCTGCAATTAAAAATAAGTAGTAGTCAAAATAATAGAAATCAGTTTTTCAGGATGCAATAAATAAATGCATTGAGCCTGTATTAATTTTGTGAAGAAAAACAAACAAACAAACAAAACCACAACCACAAAATCCCAAAGATGTAAGAGAATCTCTTTACATTTTATTTTTTTTTTTCTCCAGACCAGGAGGTTTTGAATGCCTAGCATTTTTATTCCTCGGAAATTATTGGACTTGGAGAAAACAATGCTATTAAAAGCTGTCTAATGATCTTTGTTTTCCTACTTGGTATCCTTCAGAGACACATAAATATGCTCTGAAAAATTTTAAAAAAGCTATAAAATCTGGTGCGTGAATTCACTAGCCATTCTTGGATGAGCTTGGCCAAGGAAAATTCTCAAAGTAGCAATATATCTTAAGTAAAGAGTTTGTTTTTTTGGTAAAATCCAAATATTTTCACTGATAAGATGAAAAGCAAGATGTTTTTGAGCATTCCTGAGACACTGTGATATGAGAAAAGAATTGTTTTGACCTCATAAACCCATCATATGTGGTTGCTTTAATCCAGGACTGAAGCTGAAAAAATTACTTGCCTTTGTGCCCTCTACAATGTGCTATGACTTAAATGCATACTTGAGATATAAGTTTCCCAACCAAATTCTCAGAAAAAAAACCACAACAGAGCCAAGAACAACTCCCTGTCTCCTGTCTGAACCACAGAACCACATTAAAAGTTTTATTTTGTTTGTTTGTTTGCTTATATTTTGATATTTTCCTTTTTGTTAATAATTAAATTGGTTTATAATTTGCAAATTAATTTTTGCTTTATTTTTACAATTTTATTAAGACTGAAATAAGCACACTAAAACATAACAGAACCACAATGGGCATTTTTATAAGCACAGCAAATGCACCCTGTGATTCCCTAATTTGGAAAACTCCAAGTGGTAATAAAGGAAGAGTGTCTGGGCAGACAATATGATAGGAATTGGATCAGCTCAGATTCACTTAGTTTGTGGCTAAGCTGGAGGTGGAAACAGTGGTATCTGAGGTTGCTGTTACAGGAACACGCAGAATGGTTCAATGCCCAGACAAAAAGAACTTTTTGATCCATGTGGTGTACATACAATCTTAGAATTTGAAGATTCCATAATGTTCAATTGAAGGACGTGAATCATCTGTCTCAAGCAGTCACCAAATGGGGACCAGGTCTCCCACTGCTCATCATTGAGATCCAGGGCTCCAAATGTGTGTTCCACTTATTTGTCCCCACTTGGCTGTTTCCATGGCTTTGGGTCTTCCCCTTGCATCCCCTCACAGAGTAGTACAAAACATAAACTCCCTGTTGCCAGAATTTGCAAAGTAAATCCACGTGTACTCAATCAGGGTGTGGTTTGGAAAAGTCATTGCTTTGGTAAGTTGGAATCATCAACCATGGCGGCTGATTACAAGTATCTAGCCAGGTCTTTCTCTCCCAGTTGCACCAGAGGACTTTGCTCATGTAGGCTGAATGCTAAACGTTTGCAAGGACCCACTGATTACTTCCTAGTCTCTGCATGTATAAACTGAAGTTTTCTTTGGCAGCAAATCTTTTGCACCAAGCAATAAAAACCTTGTCACCCCAAGCACATTTTTTGAAAGTGGTATGATTGAAGTCCTCATTCCATCTTAACATGCAGGAAAAAGCATATAGCTTTTGTTGTTGAACATGTTGTCATAATACAACCATGTCAGAGGAAAGCCAAGACTGTAGCTTACCATCTTTCACCCATTGCCCTTATGCAGTGCATACAACATCCATATACTTACCATTTACTTATTTCATTACGTCTGCAATGGAGCTACAGCATGGAAACGTTATTGCTCCCCTTTATACTGCTGCTGGACTGTGTAATCCAAGGCATCTATCTCCATATCATTTAGCAAAATCAGATTAAAATGGGTAACTAACACCCGTATCTCACAGCAGCTCTACTCATCTTACTATCCTTTCTAGAATCTTAGTATATCAAGAAAAAAAACTGCAATTAAAGCTACATAGGACAGGTGAAGCTGAGAAGTTTCAACAGTACTTTTTCTTTCATCATACCCTCTGCAAATTACAACAGGCACGCATATTTATTTTTTTCTATTTGAACTTGGCCAAACTTATTTGGCTTGAAAACTAAACTGGCGATATTGTGGGAAGAGATATATTTTGTGGTATTTCTAACACAGTCCCTGCCAAAACCTAACCTTGTAGTTCATGAAAATTCACAAAAAACAAGCAAAAATCTTAAGTTTGAGGAAAGATTCAAGTAATTTCATATTATCTTATATCCAAATGGGATTATTATTCCCTAGTCACCATCAGGGAACAGTAAGATGAGTATAAATGAAAATCCACGTGTTTGGGGAGCCAGATTTTCATTCAACACTGAGGATTAGCTGAGTTTCACAGAATAATATGATAAAATTTGATCTCCCTATGGAGTCCTTAGTCCCTATTAAGAAAGTTTGCAGGGCTTTTCAGGGAATCAGAAAATCAGAGAATCATCTAGGTTAGGAGAGAACTTTAAGATCATCAAGTTCAACCTTTAACCCTACTCTACCATGTTCACCGCTAAACCATGTCCCCAAGCAGCACATCTATATGACTTTTAAACACATCCAGGGATGGCAACTCAACCACCTCCCTGAGCAGCCTATTTCAATGCCTGACAACCCTTTCAGAGAAAAAAAAAGTCCTTAACTTCCCCTGCTGTAGCTTTAGGGCATTCTTTCTTGTCCTATCACTGTTTACTTATGAGGAGAGACCAGCAACTACCTCTCTACAATGTCCTTTCAGGTAGTTTTAGAGAGCTATAAGGTCTCCCCTGAGCCTCCTTTTATTTAGACTAAGTAGCCCCATTTCCCTCAGCTTCTCCTTATAAGATTTGTTCTCTAGGCCTTTCACCAGCCTAGTTTCTCTCCTCTGTACCCATTCTAGCACCTTGATGTCTTTCTTGTAGTCAGGTGCCGGAAACTGCACACAGTACTAGAGGTGGTTCATCAACTAGGACCTGCCTTTAATTAATCCATGCTTCTTGGAAGTCAAACTGGGCAGTGAGATCTTGTTTATCCATTTGCATGTCAATATGGACCATGAAGCCTCTTTCTTTGAAAAAATTCCAACTACCTACTATTTGTCCCTTGAGCAGAATCTTGTATTTAGTTGTGACCAAATGCTTTCATTTTTCTCTTCCTGCTGCCTTCCTGCAAGTTACTGTACAGTATGGAAATCCTTGACCTCAGACATCTTTTTGTACTGCTTCACTACATATTTTTATACTACACACTCTGTCTAGGACAGGAAATTTATAGAGAGTGACTTCGTTATTACACAGTAACAGAAACATGATATAATTAATTATGTTGCTAAAACAACATACAGTGAGTTATTGCAATAAGTCATCACGACTCCTTGTTACCCAACTGATACCCTGAGCCTTGTTATTCTTTTAAAACGCTGTGATCAAGTGCTATGTTGGAAGGCAAGTATCCCCCTTCATTGCATGAATCTTGGAAAAATTGCACTAAGTTGAATAACTTGTTCAATGACAAGTTTTGCCTCATAATGAGGTAATCTCTGAGGAAAAATTATTCTTCAGATGAAAATTTACTGAACATCAAGAGATGGTGCTTCTTTCTAATGAGGTCTTTTGAGGAAATAAAAAATACAGTGGATAACAAGATTAAGTACTTACAATGCCTTAAGATGCTTTAAATCCTTTTGTAAAAGTCACTCACAGCTGTATTTCCAGCCCTGTTTCACAAAAAGGAGAGATAAGTATTAGCTATGCACTAGAAAAATAAGACACATGAAGAATGTGGTGATAAATTATTAGTTTTCAATGTGAAAATATATCAGGGTGCCAACTGGGAAGTAATAGGGAAAAGATAGTGTGTAATTAGGTGTGTAAATGCAAGAAATTGAGATTATGAGGTAACAAAAGTAATTGCTGAGGTGCAATATTTAAGCAAGAACTACTGAAAAATACAGATAATTTAGCTAAACTGATTAGTTGAACTTAGTGGTCACCAGGACTACTAAGGAGGTCCTGATGAAAGGAAATACTGAGCTGCTCTGACATTGATAAAGACTAAATAAAATTGAATTTGATTACACTTGAAATCAGTAAAGAAAAAGAATGTTTGTGGACAGACAGCTGAGACATTTAATAAACTGTTTTAGTGCCAAAAATAATTAATAAAAACAACAGATTAATGAGAAATTGAAAACCATCAAATTTAAGTTATCTCCAAAAATAATTAGAAAAGAAAAAGAAACTTGTAATTTAAACACATTAGATTTTAGAGAGTGCCAGGTGAAGAAAAGTTTATGAAGAATAATGCTGAACGAAACCATAATGAACTGGAGTTATTATTAATAATTATGGAAAGATATACTGTGTGCTATTTTTCTTTCAATCTTCCTCCCCTTGAAAAGAAAATATCTAATAGAGTAAAAATAGTAAATACCATGTTATAAATTATCAAATTAACTATATTTCCTATTGCATTTTATTGCTTAGAATTACAAAACTCTTTTTTTTACAGGACTTTATACCATAAATACTGTAATGTACTGTGACATAAACACACAAGGCCTCAGTTCATGCTTTTAGGTCATAAGTAGAATGATAACTGCCTTAGACTGGCAAAATTGTGTTTGGATAAAGTACTGTATAAATCTATATTATAGTATATGAAACATCTGTGGGAACACAATAGGAGATCTGGATGATTATTTGACTAGGATTGTATTTATATTTCTCCAAGGAAGAAGTGGAAGAACACTGTCAAAGAAAGGTGTGTCTTCGAGGAAGAGATCAGGCAGATTTTGTACTTGCTGCCTTTAATGCAATTAAAGGTATAGCTCTATCTGTGCCAAATCCTTTAAAATATGGATTAGTTTCAGAAATAATGGAATTAGTTATTTTGAAAAGCATTCAGATTCAACTTATGTCCTTGACTTTGGTGGGTTTATCACATTCAGTGACAATTGGAAAGCTCCACTTAGTTTTGAGTCAAAACAATACAAAATTATTTGGCCATATAGTTTTGATTTTATAGTGATAAATAGTTTCCAGGCTTGCCTAGACATTCACAAGTGTTTCTATTACCCCTGTCTGAATGCCAAGTTTATAATATATCTGCTTTGTTGCAAATATTTCTGACAGTTTGCATAGTCAAAATGAAAAGCTTTTCAGGTTTTCCAATCAGAGCGTTTATTTTTTAACTGTAATTGTTTAGCTTAGGATTGTACAATGACTTATTGTGTTTGGATGTATGAAAAAACATCCCAACAGTAAGAGATCTTAGAAGGATCTAACTATTAGCGCTCCTTTAAAGTCCTAATAAGATTAAGGACAAGGCAACGCATACGCTTCTCTAAGCAACGTGGTTCTGGTTCCCCTATTCACAGAATCACAGAATTGCTAGAGTTGGAAGGGACCATCTAGTCCAACTCATTCACTGAACCTAAAGCACTTTATGCAGGACTGTGTCCAGGTGGGTTTTGAATATTTCCAGAGGTGGAGACTCCACAGCCTCCCTGGGTAGCCTGTTTCAGTGCTCCATCACCCTCACTGTAAAGAAGTTTTTCCTCATATTTAAACTGAACTTCCTGTGTTCCAACTTGTGCCCATTGCCCCTCATTCTGGGCATACCCTCACACTGGGAACTACTGAGAAGAACCTGTCTCTATCTTCCTTGCACTCGCACCTTAGACTATTGCAGTCTCCAAACTGGTCAGCAGCTGAGCAGCAATACTGGATCCTGATTACAGGTACTACCTACCTGACATATTTTCTTATCTCTTACCCATGTCCCTGTGAAATGGATATGAAGGATTGTTCTTCCTAAGAGAGAAGGAAATTTAGTTCTACTTAAGTGACTGAGGAGAAGCCAAGATCCAGAACTTCTGTTTCTGTTTTCTCGACAGTAAGTCATAAATTAGTGAAATTGCTACCAAACTGTTTTGGCAGTTGTAGATAAGTAAAAAATTACCACATTTTAGCACATTGAAGTAAAAAACCCCCAAAACCAAAGCCATCCTTATTTGCTGATAATTTTATTTACAAATATATGTGTTGCAGTCCAAAGTATGGCACATCTTTCATGGTTCTTGAGTTAGGAATTTTGCATAGGAATAATAACATGACCATTACAGTTATGGCAGAACACAGTTGAACACAGGGTATATATAGGGTTTGATAACTGTAATTTCACCACTACTGATCAAACCAAGCGAAAGTTGTTGAAGTTATTTGTATCTGAGTTTCAGCAACATTCGTGTTTTAAACCACACATCTGTGTCCTAAAAAAGAAAATGAAATATTAGCGTAGTCAATGCAAATGGGCGTCTGCTCTGCAGACATTTTCCTAACCAACTGCAGCATCTCTAACAGTCACTGAGGATTTAATCCTTTACATCAGCAGTAGCCAAATCCTCTGACTTTTGTTGCACATACAGGAAATTAAAAAGATAAAGCTGAAGCTGGTAAGGAAGGCAAAGTATGGCCACCTTCTTTGAATGATACATTCAGTATTGTTATTTACCAATCAACAACAGTGGGTAAGTATTTTGATGAGACCTGGGCTTCAGGGATTAATGGTGCTCATTTCCAAGCAAAATAAAATAAGTTAAATAAAATAAGTTAAATAAAATGCTTTAAAACATCTTATTAAGGGATACAAATTGTGATAAATTCACTGAACACAACAGAAGTCATCTAAATAAAGATTAAAGCATATCTTAACACTGTCTTTGGAAGTTTCTTTTTTGGGAGTTTTGTTTTTGGTTTTCCCAATAAGAGTATGTAGACAGAACAAGTCAGAATAACTGAACAGTTGAGTAGTCTATACAAAACACTGCAGAGGGATGTTGCCTGAACTATATATTTGAGTTACACTTAGCAAAGAAGATGTCCAGCAGATTCACAAACTTTGTTTGGGATATTGAAGTTTGTTTAAAACTTTGTTGCTAAAGGTTCAGGCTCACCACAAATGAAGTGGTTATTTGAAATTTCTAGGAAAAAAATGTTCCTTTCTATTTTTATCAGTGTAAGTGCCAAGAAATAGTACTGCATCAAACTAGTGTCTACAGAAGTGCTTACTAATACCTTCCCAGAATTTGTCAGACTAAACCAGGCAAGTCAGATGTGGTTTTATTGCTGCTACCTTTAGGTAGTATTTCAGCCTTGGCTCAATTTCTCAGTGGCTGTTACTGCATAATTTATATTTACACCCATAGGAATTAGGTAGCAACATTCCAAAAGCCCAGAAAAGTAGCTTCCAGTGACGACTGCCCATGCAATTAAATTGCTGTTGGCCTGCTGAGAGCAGACTGCCTTTAAGGAACTAGAATATATTCACCACAAGAATATGGGAACATTTCTAGGTTCAACATTCCCTTGCTTTATTGTTTGAACATAACTGAATGTAACAACAAACATTTCTTTTGCAAACAAGCTATTTTTGACAAGTACTCTTTCTAAATTTAAAGTTCATCCCATGCATCTGGTCAAACATCGATTTATAGCTCTGAAAAATGCCTTATTGTCCTAGATGCACAGGATGAAACCTAAAGGTTAAAGGCATGTGTTTAAGACATAACTTTACTAATTTAACTGCCGTGAGAACAAGCAGTAATAGTCTGTTCCTTACAAGTCATGATTCCTCCCTTAAATACTTCCACAAGTATCTGGATTCACATCAATTCCTGTCACTCCTAAAACGGTCCACAAACCTGTTGCTTCCTCCCCCTATTTCTTCCTCACCATTCATATATGGGCTGAGGACACGGAAAAGGGTTTTCCTGCCATGCTATATGACAGGACCCTGTGGCTCATTCCCTCTGTCCCTTAGGGCTGTTTTCACCTGGGCTTGTGGTACCAATTTCAGATTGTCAAGAAAAAAGGCACTTATGGAGGAGGTGCAAGTTGCACACTTGTCACTTCAAACCAACAGCTTTTGAAGCTGGATCTGCTGACTAGGTTCAGGCAGCTGCAAAGAAGGATGCACTGTGGTGTTAGGGAAATTGGTCCTTCCTTCTGCCAGGGAGAGTAAATTTTTTAAGTCCAGAAAGACCCAAAGACCTATATTATGGCAGAGCAGAGCGTATGAAAGTACATGAAGCTGGAACAAGGCAGTTTATACACCCTGTATGACATGATATATCTGTAATTTGCCATCTAGGTCCTGTTATTCTGTCTGCATCACCAATTTCCAACATCAAGGAAAAAGGAAATGAGACACCTCAGCACAAAGGAATTATCTGTTTCAGTAAGAATTATAATGATATTATAAAGAAAAATGTTGCCATAATCTGTCCAGTAATGAGACATGGAAAATGTGTTGCATTATCATCTAAAAGTCAAACTGCAATACATGTAATTTTCAGACTATTCATCACTGCAAAGCAATAATGTCTTATTGAGTGACAAATCCACTGATAATAAACTCTGCAGTTTGTGTCCATTATCCAGTTAACTATCCAACCAAGTTTCAATCCATTGTTTATTTGGCATTCTCTGATTGATCTGTAAAAAAATATTTCATAATTCTCAACCTATATAAAGTATCTTTATTTTGTTCATTGTCCTGTTAAAAAAAAAAAAAAAAAAAAGATAAATGAATACACTACTTAATTTTGTTTTTGACAGAGATAATGAATGTCTGGGATATGCTCACTGATTGCTGAGATTCAGAAAAGCAGAATGCCTGATAATATGCTAGGCCTGATTTTTGTCTCAATATTGTAAAATTAAAACTGGATTAATTAGACTTTTAAAATTTAAGACTTGCTCCAAAGCAATATATACCATAAAGGAAATGACTCTATTAACTGATGTTGTTCACTTTGGGATCAAGTCCAAGGAGAAAATCGTAGTTTTCACCTCAAGTATACCATTCGCATCTATATCTTAGGTAACATCAGAAAAAAAGATTGTGGTTCCAGTGTGTTTTGTTCAAGCTATTATGGATTACACTAACTAGTTATTTATCAGAGCAGTCTTAGCTTTTTTTGATTGAGTCCAGGAAAGATATTAATTAAAGTGGTCAGCTTAGGTTACTTCAAAGAATATTAATTACTCATTAAAGGTAATATTGCAGAAAGCAATAAAAAATAAATTGTATAGTTCAAATTGAATAATATTAATTAGATTCCTGAAGGAAGGAGAAGGCAAAAAAGAATTGAGAATAAAGGCATCCTGTGAAGGACCAGGTATTTCCGTACAAGAACATGAAATGCCCTTCAGGTCAGCAGTCATACCTGACTTAAAATGGCGGCTCCACGTGGCGCTGAACCCTCTGTGTGTGTGTGATGGGGGGGGG
>NW_009953806.1:43537-44586 GCF_000747805.2 Chaetura pelagica
TGCCCGCCAGCCTGAGGTCCCCGGCTGCAGCCCGAGCCCTGGCTCGCCTAGTCCCGGCTCTCGCCTGGTTCTGCTTCGCTCCAGCCAGACCCAGCTCATCCTATCGTCACCGCAGCATGGTGAAATTAATCCAGCTTACTTGCACACAAACCACGACCCTATACGGGACCTGCGTCGGGCATATCCCTCCTCCTCCTTCCCTCATTAATAAGCAAATAAGGTGTGTAACTAAGGTGTACCTATATATATAAGTATTAAGACATAAGTTCTTGTTATTTTGATGCTTAAAAGATATTTCATGTGCTTTAATTACCCTTTTTGAACCTCCTGCCCCCAAATTGCTTTGTTTTCCCCACAATAAACCGTGTATTTCGTAAATTCTAATTGGGGATTGGCTGCTGTTATTGGAAATATTAGTAAGCACTGAGCAAGTTACTCACTCGAAAAGTCAGTGCCGAAGCCACTTTCAGTGTCTGGTAATTGCACATCATTTTTACGACTTTAACAGCCCAAATAGGAAGACCAAATTTGTCTAATTATTTTTTTTTTAATAGTAATTAGCTTGCTACATCCAGTTGTCTTTTTATAGGGTGTAATGGCAAGATATTCTAAATTAAATTGCTGTGTTTTTAAAGCTGTGAGATCCCTGTCATTTCTCAATACAATATGACTTTGAAAGACAGTAGAATACTGTTTTGCTTCTCTACAGTGACAACAATCAGAGAAATAAATTTTCACACATTTTTGAAAAGCGGGACAATAAAAGTGACTTTTCCATTTATACCTGAAAAAGTGCAACTTTTACCAATAACTTTATTTTAAGTGCCTATAAGAAAAGCAGCAGAGGGGACATTAAGATAAATTTAAGTAGCATGAACGCAG
Source organism: Chaetura pelagica (assembly GCF_000747805.2). NCBI lineage: Eukaryota > Metazoa > Chordata > Aves > Apodiformes > Apodidae > Chaetura > Chaetura pelagica. The sequence goes on from NW_009953806.1 coordinate 44,420, forward strand.
TCATTCACATTTTCTATCAGTTCCCCACACTTTTCGATGTCAAAGCAAGCTGTATCATATCAGGTACATTGACTGCTGGAACATTGCCTGACGTGTAGCTTACAAAAACTAAAAGATTGCTGAATTATGGCAGGGGGGGAGAAAAAGAAACCTGGGGAAAAACCAGT
>NW_009953806.1:44644-61728 GCF_000747805.2 Chaetura pelagica
GAAATAGTTATTGGACCTCAACTAAACTAAAATAGTTAACTAGCAATATCTTAATTTATTTTTCATTATCAAGGTCTTAAAGGATATTTTTGTCACTGGAAATCTGTTTTTTTCCTAAGTCTCCTTCTTAGCTTAAAACCCAAACTATTCCAAAGGAACTTTCTCCCTGAAAATCTCTTTCAGGCCTTTACATTGTCCTTTGATGTACAACTGCTTGAAAACATGCCATATTTCTATTTACAATGTTGTAGATGAACAGCCAGTTCTCATGCAGTAAATCGGAAGCTTCCTGGCATGTAGTTTAGATCCAATGTATTGTATCTAGATACTCTAGACACAGAAATATCCTACACTAAAGGCAAAAAAAAAGAACAGAAAATAGCATAAGGAGATCATTCACTCTCATAGGCAGCAAATCTTCACATCAACAAAAGAAAAGCCGAAATTAACAAGTATCACATTATTCTACTTCATGGTTGTAAACAACACTATTCAGGAAAATTCTCTGGTATAGTTCCTAAATACTAACTTTGAAGTAAAATTCTATATTCAAGGGAAAACATACTATGCAAAAGAGACAAAAAAGAAATCTTTGGACATATCAGTTAAAGGAAATACCATTCACGCTTCCAACCTATTTAGAATCCACCAGACATTAGCTTCTCACTGTAATTTTACCTGAAGCTAGTAAACCCAAAGTTGTTGAAGTTACAGGGTCTGAAACCACAGGTGAGGGGAATACAGATTACAAAATTATGCAGTTTGAGATATTTTAGGTATTTTGTGAACCACTGGAGTATTAGCTAGTGTTCAGAGAAATGGATGCGGCAGTCTGTGATCCGTCTTGATATAGTTAGACATGACAGTAAAAAAATGTGCATTCTGTAAACTCCTAAAAATATACTGAGAAAAGTCCCAGTTATGTTTTCTTCTCTCTGAGCCTGAGGGTTTTTCCATATCTTGGAAAGCAGAGGTTTCCAGATTTATGATTTCTTTGTGCCTGTGTGCAAAGTTTTAAACACATACCAGTATCTATGCATCTGAAAGAACTTCCCAGTTGGAGGTCATACATGCTCTGTACATACATTTTGTAGAGGTGAGATGTGATTTCCTCATAAACAATGTGTGTGAGGAACAGCAAAGCTCCTGGGAAACTCTCCAGCACCCAAGATTCCTCCTAAGAATTCAGATGTCTGTGCTGTCTCTGGTGCCTTCCATCCTGCTCTCATATCCTCCTCAGTCACGGTGGTTGTAAAGTTCTCTGTGTCTTTCCCTGCATATCACACAACATTTATTGAAAAATATTGTAGTTTAACTTTCATTCCTTTCCGGTCAACCAAGAGCTGAATCAAATGAGGCTGCTCTGATGTAGCACTGAATAGAATTATAACTCCTGATGAGGTGGTTCTTCTTTCTCAGCTGTACTGTTTTAAATCATTGCAGCATTTTATGTCTTGTAAAGCAAAAATGCATTTTAATTTCTATATGAAAAGTGTCATTAGAGAAGAGACCAAAGTAGAAACACAATTACAGCAATTTTTGGCCGTGTGGTAGGAATAGACCAAAGAAACTTCTACTGCTTTATACCAACAAAGGTAAAAATCTGTTAAAGCCTACTGGTCTCAAGTTTAAAAGAAGTTCATAGTCTTTGTTTGTTACATATGTCACTCCAATGCATAGCAATAAATGTCAGAAATTTGGGTTAAAATACTGATATTAATTTTTTTCAAAACATCAGTACTCAGTATTCTAGCTCTTAGCTCCCTTATGTTCATCTGAGACTATACATTTATTTGTAATTGGGATTTAATTTGATGTCCTAAAAACAGATAAAATATAGAATCATAGAATAGTTTTGGTTGGAAAAGACCTTTAAGATCGTCAAGTCCAAGTTAACCATGGACTGCCAAGTCCACCACTAAACTGTGTCACTAAGCATATATACTACAGGTACATACTAGTGATATAATAGAACCACAGAATTGTTTGGGTTGGATGTGACCTGAAAGATCATCTAGTTCAAAACACCCTTCTGTGGGCAGAAATACCTCCCACTATAACAGATTGCTCAAAGCCCCATCCAACCTGGCCTTGAACACCTCCAGGGATGAAGAATCCACAGCTTCTTTGGGCAACCTGTATAATAGAATATAAAGTATAGAATAATATATTATATATAACATATAATATATGATATATACTAACACATCCAGTGAAAACAGGAAAAATGTCCTTCAATTATTCCATGTGGATAGATCACTTCAGAACATAATGCATGTGACTTCCCACTGCAATCACAATTATTTAGAAACTTTCTATTTAACTCACAATTGCCATCAACAAGCATTGGGCAGAGTAGATTGCAGTGATTAAATTATAGACTACAGGCATTAATGCTTTAAAACTCAGGAAACAATATATTTTAAATACAGAATTACTTTGAAGAACCCTCTGAGCTTCCATTAAGGTCTGTGTTCAAAACTCCTGGATACTGTGTCACTGTATTGTGAATAGTGTTTCTGTCTTGTGAAAATCTGATGGTTCTAAAAGGAAAAAAGTGTCAGATTAAAATAAAACTCTTAAATTTAAAAGTATTTCCCAAACAGACCTCTAAATGTATGTTTCAAATGAAAAAAATCTCATTTAAATAAATCAAAGAGAAATGTTTTGACATTTTTTATATGTTTCTAATTACAAAGAACAATTCCAAAAGGAAAACAAATCACTTCATGGTCCTTCAAATCTTCTCTAAAGCCTTGAAGTTGAGACAATATATGCAGCATTTTGTTTAAAACATTTTCTGATAGAACTATTTTGACAATTTTTTAAAGTTTTTTGCAGTAAAATCTAAAGGAACCAGAGTAGCCAAAGTATTTCACACTATGGATCCTACAGGAAAAAACCTGACTTAAGAGATCTGAAGATTTTGTTGTTAACATTGTCTCAGACAGAGCAGCAAAATTTCTGTGAGGTTCCCCCAGCCACTGAAGACCAATGAAGTGTTTCTTAGCAGTACAGCTTGCAAATAACAAAAAATTGGGTGGTGTCATAAATAATAACAACTTACTCTTATGTCATGGTCTTCATTGTTCAGATCACAAAATTTAATATTTTAAAATACAATATGGATTTTGTTTCAAAGAAATAGATGCAGGTTATGTCTCCAGCATAAAATACTTCTGGAAAACACTTAGTCAGAAAAGGATTTATATGTCATTGTAGATAAACAAGACAACATCAATTCAGTGCAAAACTGTGCCAGTAGGGTCTAACTGAGTTATAGAAAGTATGGTATAGGACAAGGGGGAAAAATCTTGGTTCTGTAGAAAGCACTACAATCAAAAAACTGTGCACTTCTTGTACCCATACTTCAAAAAAAGATATAAATAGATTCTGAAGAACATCACAGAAATAATCGCTTGGCTGAACGGTAAGTCTTTATGATGTGAGCTTAAGGGTCTGAGCATTCAACTGTACATTTGGCTCAGTTTTGAACCCATGGCTTTAACCTTCTGAGTCACTGAGGCATCTTTGCCATATCAGCACCCAAATGTCATCAGGTCCTGTTTCACTTGGAGATAAAAAATGCGAGTTGTACATTCACCTTCCCTTAAAACAATGGCAGATTATACTAAACTGCTTGACCTTACACTCAAGAAATGTAATGACATAGCTCATTTTTCCTTTCTTGACTAGGCTTAATCAGGGATGGAATACAAATTTCTGCTTTGTATTCAGAATACCTTTAGTATTTGCATTTAGAAAATAGCTGTGAATAACTGTTGTGCTTCCAGGCAACAACTGACCATCCAGGAAGAACCTTGATCACAATCTCTCTACCTCTCTGTTTTCCTCTGTGGAGCATTTGTTATTAGCTATAGATGGAAAACTGAATGGGAAAACTGGCCAAGCCAGTACCAATGGATCTGCACCTAGCCATCTAAGCCATATCCTCAGAATCAAACAGGTCACCAGATAAAGCCAGGTCCTCCACTTAGTTTGTCAGGAATCCATAAACAGAATTTTTTTATCTTTTCATGTAACAGGAATCACAATCCATTAAGTAAGATCCCAGAATAAGATTAATCGATTCCCAGGGACAGTGGGACAGTGTGTATGCATACAACAACAAAAAACATTATTCTACTGAAGATGCAATTTTTTTCTTCTTACTAATGTTGTTAGAATCAGTGTATTGGTAGCTGAGTGCATGGCCTGTGATTTACACAACAGTCATATGATTTATATTTCCCTCTGATTTTAAACATTGTGAAACTATTAATCCACCTGATGTCTGTACTTTTAAAGATAGATATATTTTGGGTTTCAAGTCTAGAATGCCTCTTTTGAATGTGTTAGAAGTATGAGATTTCAAATTTATCTGTTTTCAGAGATGTAAATCTTTCTTAGGCAACTGCATTTACATTTTTGTTTAGCACCCCAGGCCATATTTGTTATTTAATCTGCCTAGTGTCAGAAGGAAACACAGTTCTATAAGCCATGTGGTGATTAATAACACTCCTAATGGAGTTATAAATTGAGACTAATTGGTTTACGTGATTGTTATTAAGTTCCATTTCAGCTGGCTAATGGAATTTTGTTTGGCAGGGGAACAGAGCTAATGTTATCAGATTATTTTCTTTTGAAAGTGGCTTAAATTTCAGTCTTCCAGATCCACAGGTTCTAAAAAAGCCAGGGCCACCTAAAAAAAAATCCACCCTAAAAAAATCCTTACAATGTGCCAATACCAGAAAATCACTATTTTATTAATAAAAGGGCTTTAATATTTTTGTGCATGTCCACACCCTATCACCATGTCTTACATTGCCTTCAAAAATGGTCAAAACATTCCAATCAGAGAAACATTTCAGCAGAGACTTCAATCCCATCTCACAAATGCTTGAATGGTTTCAAATGTCACATAATGAACAAATAAATTGACTTTCATGAAAACCAGATTTGGCAGGAAAGCATGAGTGCCTACTTAAACAAGCAAACTGGGATTTAGGAGTACTTCTACCCAATTTGTTGTTTTTCAAGTGTAATAGTTCCTAAATTAGTCTCAAAACATACACTGGTTTGAAACTTGAAATCAATCTATCTACATGTGATTTGAAACTCAATGGCTTGCCTGGTCATATTCAGGTTCTGAGGAGTATTTTTTTTTAATTATCAGTGTAACCCAATGATGCAAAAATGCATTACCATGTATAATAAACATACAGTAACTTTTCTGTAACAGTTATTGCTGTTTCCTTTGACTCTTGTAGGTAAGACTAAGAACACCATGTTTAAGTCTGTGGTAGAGTGCAAAGATCATGAAGATTAACAGTACTAGCATGGATTTCCCTGTTTATAAGCCTCAAGAATTACCCACTTCAGCTCACTGTAATGCCAACACAAGAAGAGCATAGTTTAATAATCAAACACAGATTTAAAAAAAAATAAAATAAAATAAAAATATTCTTACGGACACAAGGAAGAATTAGAACTTGTGCTAATAAAATTTTGAATTCCTAGAAATAAAGCTTTCCTAAATCAGGGGAAGTTAGTGTTTAGGGAATGTGTATGGTTGTACCTGTATAAAAAGAAAGCGTTCAGAGACACATGTGAAAGATAAAGACTGCACAAAACTATATGCCTAATGCAGTTGTCCTTAACTGTGAAAGCAGTGCAAGGGGACAGTGAAGGTTCTTTAATGCTACATACTCAAACCAAGAAGTTATTTATAGACCACAGCAACCACTTGAAAGCAAATCTGGAGCCAATGAAGTTTAATATTCTCTCTATAGCTATCATCATCGAACAACCTGGCATCTGTGTAGCACACCCGCTGTGGCTTCTGAATGGCCTTTAAATGTAATCCCTACATTGAATGAACTACAGTAACAGAATCCTAGGTTACAAAGGTTACAAAGACAAGGATAACTTTGGAATGGTGTGCACCAGAAAGCTAATTATAACCATTACAACAAATGCAAGTACAGGGAGGATATTTCACCCCTGCATGCAACAGGGGAACATCAGCATCAAGGAGACACAGTGGGAAGCAGGGTGTGAAGGGTGATACTAGAATGGTGACAGGTATTGGCAAACCACTGGTAAGTGACACTGGCCTTGAAAGAAGCTACAATTTCTCCCACATTAATAAATTCTGAAAAATTCTGCATCAACTCAAAATAACTCAGTCTAACAACATATTACCAGCACAACCAAATACCTGTTTCATTGTATTACTACCTGTTTCTGTGTAAAGCCTTTTGTCATTAGGCCTGTATCCATATCCCACTATCATCTAGACCCTACCATCCAGATTCCCAAACCTGAAGTCTCCAAAATCCTAGTTAGTATTTCAATGGCAGTTTTTAGGCCTTAAGAGACTCCTAGTTATTAGAAAACACTACTCAAAGGGACTTCTGTGTAAATTAGGGTGTCTGAGTTCCAGCCCAAGACTGAAGCTGAATCTATTAGAGAAACAAGTCTGAGAATCAGTATTTTAAAGATACATTCATACACCTTGCTTCAGAATAATTTAACATGATGATTCATCCTGAAAACTAGGGAATCATCCAAGCAGTAATTCTCATACTGGATATAATAATTCATATTCATTTGATTACATTCTACTTATTTCTTTCTAAATGTCTCTGAATATTCTTTGAGAAACACCTGTCAGACAAGTACAATAAAAATTCAAGCTAATACATTAGAAGCTTAGTTGCATTATCTGGTATTATTTTAGAAAGGAAAAGACTCTCTCACACAAGAAGTTATTTCAGTTGCTTGCCCTCCAGTCACAAAGCCAAACCAATTTCAAAGCACTGTAATAAAAAAATGATAAATTAAAGACATACTTTAGATCTGTTGAAAAGTTGCCTTTTAAATCTTGTTATTTTCAAAGAGAATCATAGTAAATTCTGAGTTTTTAAAATCAAATAATAAAAATTTCTTGAAATCACAATGTTATTAAATTATCTTTAAAGCAAATTGAATAAAAACTAGGAATTATACTAAACAAACTAATTTATTATGATTTCTAATGAGTACTTTTTTCAACAGAAACATCTCTCTTTTTTGGGTTGGCTAGAAATCTCTCATTTTCATAATATATATGCTTTTCTCAAGTATTTCTAAAATTCTTTTTTAGTCTGAATTTTATATTTGTTTTGTTTGAATCTCTGAAGATTAAGAATTAAAACATCAAGGGATCTCATCACATTATCATACCTTATCAAAATATTTGAAAGTAATCCATTTAAAAATTACTGGTATATTGTGTGTTTTAACTCTGCTCTTTCAAATGGAAATAGTAATTATGATACCTTTTTTTTGTATAATTTTAAAAATAGACAGCCTTTTGTATTTAGAGTACCTAATTCAAAAAGCATGTCTGATAGTTTATTCACGTAACTATTGGTCTCATAAAAGGTATTGCTATCTGCACACTACTTTGTAATATTTTTAGACCACCAGAGCTATGGCCAGTGTCCCAGAAAGATCAATGCTAGAATTTTAATTATTTTTAGAACAGATGGATTCATGTAGCAAAGAAGAAATAGATTATTTTATTCTTGACAATTTATATAGTATTTTTTTGAACCTGCCTATTCCTGAGTCTCAGTAATTCCCAGAAAATATAAAGGTTGGTTCAGTGTTTGGTTGAGTCTTCCACGTCAGAAGACTGTGGTTGGCAAAACAAGGATTTCTCTAGACAGATTTCTGATTTTTCAATATGGCAAGTGCCTTTATATTACACCTAAAGGTGTTAACCATTCATGTTTAGAAGCAGAGTCTATAAGATCCCCAAATTCTTAGTTTGTCTGCTCTCCTTACAATATCTTCCCCCAATAGGGCAGTTCTACTGTTAAAATTTTAGGCTGAAATAAGTTGGTTTTCATGCAGGCACTTCCCATCATCACTTACTTTGACTACGCATTTTCAAATCCACATTGTAAAAGTTTGTTCATTGTAATTATCTAAGAAAGAGCACAGAATTTTGGCAACAGTCTCAGTTAAGCAGTGCAATCAGCAAAGAAGGTTTCAAAGAAGTTTAATTTAAAATTTCAATAGTTCAGCGAATAACCTTGGCTATCAAATACTTTGAAAATTAATCATAATTCTTTCACCAACATTTGAAAACAAGAAAGATGAATTCACAGCACAATTTAGCCAAATTGAATACCCATTATCCATTTGATCCATTACAGATTGTGTTTTTCCTGCCTAGAACATTCTGAATTGTTTAATCATATCAAAGCTCTTACTGAAAGATTGTACATGTGGCATAAAATACTCTTATCACTCCTGACTTTTTCATATCATTGCAAATGAAGATAAACATATGGACTTGATATTTGAAAAAAATTGAGAGCAAGTGTGTTAAGTATAGTTTTACTGTCTTGCTGCCTTCTCACACTATACCTTGTATTGTGACTTTACAAATGATAATGTGAATTTAAAGGAGACATGTTAGCAAGAAATAACGAACACTCATCTACTGAGTTAATTTATTCTTAAAGACAAGCATCTTTTATGGAACACTGATTCCAAATAAATTCAAAGAAATCTTAGTTAAAAAGTCTGTTCTGTTCTCTACCAGATTTTCACCTCTACATCTCTCAGAGACCAAACAGCAAGGAGGCAAACATAGATTACAAAAGAAGGAATTGAAGAAATTAGAAGTGGATTGTGTGTGTGTGTGTGTTACTGCTTTGCACAACAAGCTGCAATGAGGGAAGAAGAAGACAAAAGAGAAATTCCTGTTGTTTCATTATGAAACCAGACAGAAATTTTCTAGATTTTGGAAAAAGAAATTTTTTGCAGCTATTCTACTGTCATGTTTAACCTTTTCTTCCATTTTTTTCAGGTCTTTGTCACTAATTTTAAACAATTTCTGGATTTTGTTATGGTGTTTGCTATAACTTGGATCATCTACATCCTTCATAACTGCCTTAGGACCGAGTACAAGTTCACAGTCCTCTGGGTGGGATCAAAACTCCTACTGGGAAAAACAACAAAGGATATGCATGAGGCAAAGAGAAAAATAGATGAGTCAGAAGAGAAACACAGCTCACACAGGAAGGGAGATTATTAAAAAGGCTGTCCTCTTCTTTACAATAGGGAGGAGACGGGAAAGGAAAGGGAAGCCAGTAATTTCCACTGGGACTTCAGAAATTCATTTTCTGATTTTCTGGCTGAAATATCATTTTTTAAAAAATCCAACAAAAAACAAAACTTGAAGAGAGGATGGAGAGAAATACTACAGTTCTTATAGTATCTCTTGGCTTCCACAGAAATAATTTTGTACTAACAAGTCCCAGCTAACTTTAGGATTCCTGTTAAGACCCTAATTGTTCCTAGAAGTTCAGTTCAGCTACTGTAGCTTTTTTAACCAGAAGCTTGTTCATTTGTGTTGGGTGATATGACTGCAGCTCATTCTTTAAGATTCAAACTAATCATGTCTTGGTCGCCATGTCACTAGCATGTTGTATTGTGTTTTACATGCCTCTTTCTGTCATTTGGAATCTGAGGGCTGTATTTCCCACCATGACTGTTTAACAAATGTACCTGCTCTGCACCAGATGCCACCTGTTGTGGTTTTTTTTGTTGTTGAAGTTTAGAGTGCTGACTTCAAATTGCACAGACACAGTAATTCTGAAATCTGCTTATGTTGGAGAACATGTTTCTTTTTGTGTGATTGTGCACTCCTGTCAGAAGAGGCCAAAAGAGGAAATTCCATTTGGTGTCCTCAACTGTGGAACTTGCTTGTGGTCCAAATGTTTTGATTTGTTGAACCTGGCAAGTGTGATGCACAGCACAGCTTTAATTTTTATTGAGACTTGTGTTATGGATGAGTTTGTAAAAGGCAGGGATTTTAGTGTTGCAGTCATGACTCTTCTTGAGCACAATGTAATTCTTTCTTTAATGACTCAATAGTAATTTTAAATTTTATTTTATTTTTAATATATTGAACCTAATTTTTAAAGCAATGTAATGGTTTAGTTTTTTTACAAATTGAAGTAAACAGAATAAAATATATTCAAATACTCTGATCGTTCCTTTCATAAAAACCAGAAATTTCTTATTTAGTAGCATTTTACCTCCCTTCCCTGACTTCTGTGCTGAAGGATATTTTGTATTTCATATCTGTCCTTCTGAATTTTTACTGTTTTTTTTTTTAGTAATGACACCATTATCAACTCATTAAAATTATTAGATAAGAAAAAGCCTTTTTAGATTACTACATCTAATAATTGGTTAGTGCCCCGCATTTCTTTTTGTTTATAAGCACACACAGGGCAAGACAAAAGCAAAGTGTGGATTTGGAATGTGGGAATGCATTGTCTTTTCATTTCCATTTATTGTGTGTAGTGTTTTGGAAGGACAACCTCCCATTGCTAGGAAACCAAACACCATCCATTGCTACTTCCTCCTGCCTTGATCACCTCTCAACCAGCTCTGGTTCCCTCCTGGTATCTTCCCTGAGGTCCTCTCAGAGGTGTGTTCAGGTTCCAGCTGTGCAGTGGTGGAAGGAAGTTCACAGTAGAAAAGGCAGACATTTGCAAGTGCCTGCAAACTCCAAGCACTATGACTCTAGAAGAAATCAAAACTTGTGTGTTCCACAAATTGAAAGCAGAGGTCATTAGATTGTACCACATGATTCATAAAGGTTAAGCTCTAGAGGAGGGAAAAACATGTTATCCTAAGCCTACATAACCTCACCCTCTTGCTGCTTCTCTCTCAGATGCCTCCAAAATGCCTGGCTGACCCATTAAGTGAGCTTTTCATGTGTGCTCAGAGAGCAGCTGAATGGCTACCACAGGAGCAGGGAGATCTCCCAAGTGCAGCCCAGTGCCAAGCCCAGGCTGCAGCATGGCAGGGGCACCCAGGGCCCACAGCAGCCTCTTCTTTCCCCATCTCACACTTCTCTCCACACGCAGGGATGCTGGCTGTGGAGGGTTTCTTGATGAATTCTTTGGTCAATGGGAGGGATGGTTGAACTGTCATCAAACATTTCACCTGTGAAGTCACATCAATAGATTTCAGCTGTGGTGCAGAAACTTGAAAAATAGGCAAACACTGGAGCTTAGAGAGGAATGAAAGGCAGTGCTATCTGGCAATGAAAATGTGCTTGGCTGAGGCTGTGTTATCTATGTGTTTATTTCCAAAGAGTCCATCACCACAGGACATGGGAGCTGTCTAAAACATTAGTTAAAGGCAGAAATAACCCATAAATATTGCAGTACTGCTTGGATATTCCTATTTTAATTGTTCCTCCTGTTTTTCCTTCAGACAACTTTTGTATTTAAATAAAGTTAGTGAAACAGAATGTTTCACAATCCTTGTCTTTCTCCTTGCCTCCTCATTGCTTTGCCAAGTTACTGGGAGTGTCTGCGTTCTGGCTGTGAAGTGCTCTGATCTCCCTGGTAAGAAACCATACAGCTACAGAAAATGTATATAAATATATTCCATCTTCTTTAGTCTGCCTTGCATAGGCAGCTTGCTGTTATCAATGCTATTGTTAGGTATTCAATCCCCACAAATGGAACCAACTTTGACCTTAAGTAGATTGATATTTCTGTCTCTTGCTAACATGCCAGAATGATATTCAGTGTAGCGGGGAGTCAAACAGACTGCATATTTAGGAAAAACTGAGTCAGGCTGACTCAGTACTGAAAAGTGCAGGAACATACTGGCTGTTTAAGAATGTGTGGGAAATACAGTGATTTTTGGAACAAGGTCGGAAACTTTGTAGAGTGACTGACATGTCACCAGCAGCACAATTGCCAGCAATTAACATCCACTGCTCTTCTAAGCTATTTTAAATATATGGACAATTCTTTTTAACCAAGAGAGGGTTTCTTGCAGTCTTCATAACTCTGAAGGGCAAGAATGTCCTCTAGTAAATTCACTACAGTGCACCAATGCCACCAGCCACTAGAAAGTAAAAGGGTAGGAGGAGTTAATGGATCAGACAGTCCATGATCCCAGCTGACAAGTACAACTTAAACTTTAAAATACGATGAATGAACAATGCGAGATTAAGCACAGTAGTGACTTGCCTGTTCCCATATTTCCCTGCTGTTGTGATTTTACGTGTTATACCATGGCAGCCGTGCAAATCAATTACAACTGGAAATGACAACTCTTCCAGTAATGCATATCATCATTGTTTAAAAGATGCAAAAAGCATTCCATAAGTAACATGAAATCTCTTGCTTCATCAGTTCAGTCTCCACAAAGAAAGTTAAAAAAGCATTTCTACTGTGCACACAATTAAACTGATGAGAACCAAAAATGAGTACTCATGATACAGCACTTCAGAATGTTAATTATACTGTGTGTGTCACATGGTCATTTGCACAGTACCTACAGAAACAATGTTGAAGGACAAAACTGGGACAGAAAGCATTATACTAATGTGAGACATGGAATATTCATTTTAATGTGGAATAGAATAATGTTCAGGTAACCGAGGAGGGAACAATAGCAGTTGTAAATGAAGATTCTGCCACAAGTATGCACGCAAGCTTCAGATGTACAGTATTTTGAATATGGGTCTTTGCAAAGAATCATGAATTTTTGCATTGTACAGTGTACCAGTCATGGCCTACTTCATGTCTGGTTTTTGGTCTCTTACATAAAGTAATGAATAAACCGTTACAATATTTTCTTTATGAATTTTTTTAAGATAGGATTAGGTAAATTGGCAAATATTCAGTTGGCACTATACTTTTCAACCAAAACAGGCATTATTTTTGCTCAAAATTAGATGCATTTTTATTTGAAAATGAATTTGTATTGCCAGGAGGGGGCTATTTTTACTTCAAACAATAATAACAGTTAGCAAAAATCAGGATTAAAAAATAGGCACATATCCACATCACAGAAAAGCACAAAAATTCCTAAAATTAAAAATATTTATTTAATTTCTGTATTTTATAAGTTCCCAGTAGTCCTATACAAAATTGTCTGATAGCCAACCTTCCTGTGACATTACATAAGATGACACACTGTTGTCTTCAAAGGATGCCTTGTCTGAATCATTTCCCAATTCTAAAGCCAGAGCTAAAAGGGTGTTACAATTTTTCAGAGTGACAGGGTTAGAATATATGTTACATTTTTCCTTTCCACTCCCACAGAAGAATCTCATGCCTTCAGTGAACCCCTGGCATATACAAATATTTTAAATAAATATACTTCTTTCCTTTTGGCATTTCTTCAAGCTATGGGTTCCAGCCTAGATATCCAATATAAGACATGATGATTAAATAAATATATTGTGCTTCAGCAGTGGTTTTCACCGTGTGCTCTCAGAGGCACTTTCTGAGATTATGATGACTGTTTATCAAACTCTCAGATCCAGAATCCAAAAGGTCAAGTAGTCAAAACTATACTCCTCCATCTGCACAATAAACAGAAGGATTTCATCTCCTGACACTTCAGGTGCCCCACAGCTCTATTTCTTTTTTATCTACCCCAAAATAGCAACTTTTACTTTTTCTTGTGTGAAGTATCTGTGCTGAGAATAAACAAACAAAAAACTTTCTCTGACTTTTCCCAAAAATACAGTTGCCAAAGGGCTGAGGGTCACAAACCCAACTTTCTGTGTTTCACAGGCTGTTACATTTCCCTTATTTACCTCTGTTTGGAATCAGGTTTTGTGTAGGCAAAAGCTATTTTCAGTCCTTGGAAGCTGAGATCAGTGTATTTCTCAGACTAAACCAGGGGAGACCAATGTGCCATTAATTGCCATGGCTGCTCTAGTGCTAGGGGATTGATTAGGTGAGAGATGCCTGCTGGGATCATCTGGGAAAGTTACTTTCAAGGCTTTAGAAGAAGGTATAATATTCCAGCCATGGATGAAAATCTTTTTGTGGAATTCAGCTGCACAGAAACAGTCTCACAATACTTAGTAAATGGACAAATGTAGAATGCTCACTGCTACTGAGTCTAAGGAAGACTTGCCTTTAAGGCTCTGCATCCCATACAGTCTTTGATGTAGCTCCAACTGATCTTTTTTCTGATGTCTTTCATGTTCTCTGTGGTTGCTCTGTGGTAAATAAAGATTAGATTTGGAAAATGCATGGTCTAAAAGATTTTTCCAAGAAAATATCTGTACCGAAGATAGCTAGAATTTAATTTCACTTTTTTTCTCTAAACAGAGTGTTGAAATTCCAAGTTGCATGTGGAGAATCTGTAACTACAGAGAAAAAAGAGGTTGAGTGCTCTGCAGTACACAGGAGAGGAAAGCTTCCCTGTATTGCGTCTTCTGTCCCACCACCACCATATTGGTTATTCCATCATTTCCAAATTCTGCTGCAGCACAAACTCTGGAATTGTACTTTGTTTGGCAAAGAGCTTCTGCTTGCTTGGACAAATCATTTAGGAACCACTGAAACCTATAAGGGCTTACTTGGTGGTATCATTTTGTGTGCTTAGAAACCCTTAGCCCCTTTTCTCATTGTGGGTTAGCATCCAGAGCTGGGGATATATAACAGCAAAATATATAAAAATAATTTGAAAATTCTCCTTGAGTTAATAACCTTTTTCCCTGGTACTCATTCTGCTCTTCTGGGGAAGTATGATTTTTCTACCACCTTAAAATAAGCAGAAGATATTGTCTTGAATATTACATTGAATAATACATCGTGGTACAAATGACTTAAAAAATGTCTGCAGACACATTCACAGACAAAGATCAAAACTATCTTAACTAGGAAGCCCCTTGATTTTAGAGTAAAAAGCTGCAGAAATCATAAGAACTATTATATTAGGTCACATTAAACATCCATATAGCTTAGTATCCTTTCTCTTATAGTAGCCAGGAGTAAATGACTAGGGAAAGTGTATTAGAAAGAGGAACTACAACCGCTCCCCATGAGTGTTGCTAGTCTTCCAGAGAATCATCCATTTAAGAACTTCCTGAGTTGGAGTTTGAGTTTAGACCATAGTATTTAATGTCTCCCCTAAAATTTTTTACCATCATTTTCTCTGCTACCTTTTTCAATTAATTTGTATTTTGCTCTTCACTGCATCTCAGAGCAACAAATTCTACAGTTTAACGAGTGTTCCTTCCCAGTCCTTCATTATCTCCTATATCAGTTGTCCCCAGAGTAGTCCCTGAAGAATATACTGAATAAGGTACGATGCTAGCTCTAAAAAAATCTAAGTTTCCAGAAGCAGTCCCTTTGGCAGCCAAAGCATAAAAGCTAGCATTCATATTCTCTTGTTCTTCCTATTTTTCATTACTTCTGAGTTTTTCCTTGTTATCCATCTTTTAATAGAATAACTATTTAAAAATAACAGTCCTGATCTTATAGTAGTATCCCACATGACATTATTTCAGGTTGGAAACATGTCCCATTCACCCTGATCTTACATAGTAGGAACAAAAAGCCCTTACATTTTTATTCAAGGTCCATTTCTTGGGTTTAATGAGTAAAATCCCTTTATTCAACCAGTGTTTTATGAATAACCTAAATCTCAAAGCTTGAGATTAGTGAATATTTCTTGTAAATCCATTAATATCCATAGATCCTTTTTCTTTTCATAATATTTGTGAGAACTGAGTAATTTCCACAGCAAATTATGCAAATGTACTGTACAAGCTCTCCAGCACAACTCAGCCAGTGCAAATCCTGACCTTCCAACACTCCTGCTGTTCCTGCTCTGGGCTTCTCTTCATCAGGCTGCCAATCATATGTTACAATGCCAAGTTTTGCAGTGTGGATAAGTGTCCACTAGAAGCCAAGATAATATCAATGAGCTTATTTACACAAGAGGACTAAATCCAGATCTGAAGACTCATGCAGAAAGAAAAACCTTCTGGACTGAATTAATAGAAAAGTATCTAAGCTTCATGCAAGGATTGCTAGATAAAATACACAGTCATGTTATGTAAATGTTAGACTGGGTAGATTGTTCAGTCAGGGGAGACCATTAGAATGATGAAATATATCTTAACTTCTTCAAGCTCTCATCACTTGTAGCTAGGAAAAAAACCTAAAACTATTACATTTTTGTTTCAACTATCAATAAAGCATAGGTTGTAACTTACATAAAGTTCATACTGTGGTACTTGAGATCACTTTGGCCATTAAATGTCAAATATGCATCATTAGAACTGTTGTATTTTAAAAAAAAAACACAACACGTTTTGGTTTTTTTGTATGTGTGGATGCATTTGTGCTCTCCTAGGTGGATACCCTGAGGTTCAATTTAAAAAAACACAAAACCAAACAACAGCTATGCAACAAAATATGCTACACTGTGATATCTGGCATTAAGGCAATTTGCCCTGGAAATCTTAGTCAGATTTACCATTCTGTTTGGAAAAATGGAAATTTAGGTCAATTTCATCTGGCTGGATGACAGGAAAACATCAACATATCACATTGTTCAGTGCAAGTTTTCTAAAGGTCAATGTGTAAAAACATCTATAGGGACCCTCAAAGTTTAGTTTTTATGCTATTGCTTTCTTTCCATCTGTCGCCAAAGAGGGAATCAGTGCAAACTCTAGGAAGGAGTTTTCCATTCTTTGTAAGGGAATTCTCTTCCCTAACCAAGAGATGGTGCAAAGAAATACTTTGTCTTTGTACTTATTTACTGCCTACTTCTCTTTCTCCTAATAGATGTTAATCTGCTGATTTTTTTTTCTGGCTTCACAGATATTTTAGGAGTAGGATTCTTTGTGATGATGGAAAACAAGTGCTGCTGTCAAAATGTGTAGATCACTGAGAGCAACAGATCACTCTTCAACATTGTTTTAGTCTTCTTAGTTACTTCATAGGAACCTGGACAGACATGCTCCTGTACACCACAAAGCTATTTTACTTTAGAATACTATAACATATAAAGGATATACTGAAAGGTTTTTTGGGCCTCAGGGCAGTAGTACAATCCAGTGTAGGGTTCTCTATGCAGTGCATATGGAGAGGTAATCACTTCAGAAGAAGAATCTAAAATAGAAAGAAAGCAGGAGGAAGCCTGCTGTTAAGAAATTTAAAAGCACTGGGAAGTCAGGTGTGTCTTAAATCCACTTCTCTGTGGGATTTACGTAATGTGCTCAGGGTTGTAGGGAA
>NW_009953806.1:62164-70627 GCF_000747805.2 Chaetura pelagica
GTAGGGAAACACTTTTGTACTCTAATCTCACATCATATCCACTGATAAAATATTGCCAACGAAGGTGTAAGCCAAAAGGGCTCAAACTGATTACAGAAGAGCAATGGAGCTGAGTAAGGGAGATTCACTGCCCCCTAAAGTGTCCCTGATCTAGCTTTCCTACCTCTACTGGTTTTGCAAATATCTCTGGTTTCTCTGAACTTCACTCAATTTCCATTTCCATCACACCACAGCTTAAAAAATACGTAGAAATTAGCATTCTGTTACTGGCAAAACACTGGATGTCGCTGCAAAGACAGAAAAATAACTTACCATCCTTGGGATGGCACAATCGGTTTTGTGTACTTTCCAGAGCAACTTGCCCTGGCTGATTCTCATTGCCACTTATTCCCCTTCTTGAAGGACTAAGACAAATCTATGTTATGTCCTTGAAGGTGTTGCCTTATTCACATCTATAGGTAAATGGGAATGCAAAATACTCTCTTGCTGGAGCCCCCCCATTCTCATAAAACGTATACAACTTCATTGTATCAGAAGCCACACAAAAACTAGCAGGACTTCTTTCAGGTAACCCAGGAGATGAAGAAAGACCCTGGAACCAAGAGAAGTCCATAACTAGTCCTTCAGTAAAATCCCGTATTTCCATTCTAACCGCATACTCTAAGGTGAAGCCTACATAAAAGAGTATTTTCATCCTTTCCTCTCAGACCACAATTATTTAATTTCCTTCTGCACTGAACAAAAAAAACCAAACAACCCTAAACCCTGAGAACTGTATGCTTAGAATGGATCATTGCATGAAGAGTTTTTCTCAAGGAATTGTCGACCAGGTCTTTAATCGACAAAAGGAGATGTGACCCGGAACTTTCATACCTGTGTAAGTGCTGAATCCAGGAGCATGTGAAAGCGGTAGGCTTGGACTAACACCAGAAAATGGTAATTTAAACAGCTCACCTGCTGAAACGAACGTCTCAAAAGAAGCAACTGGATCCAGGTCAGAACCAGAGCAATTGGGCTAGAAGATAAACAGAGAGCTACTTGCCTCAGACAAGACTGGGATGCTTGGGAACTTTAAATTTGTAAAAAGAAAGGCATGCGAAGCTACAATTTTCAGACCAGAGTTCTTGACTAAGATGCTGAGCTTCAGTACCAGTCCTAATTTAGCCATCTACCTTCTTCTAAGACATTTAAAAGCCCTAGATCTCATCAGAAGCCATCTTCTGTAATGTGCTTTGTTTATTACATGTTCCTTAGAAGTGAAACACTAATGTTAATAGGAAGAAAATGATACATTTCATAACACCTTCTTTGCAGCTTTCAGCTGATGTTACAAAAAGCTAAGGACCCTTTTCATTATTAAAAAAAAATCCTTGACATAATAATCTAATTTTTCTCTCATCCACTTTTGTGACTGGCTACAAGAAGTGGCAGTATTCTGCAAAGCTCAGCACAGTTGTAGCAACAGCTATTGCCAGCTCAGTCTGTACCTTTGGATGAATGATCTGCTCCTTGTTGTGTTTGTCTGCTTTGTGTCAAAGTGCTTGCAAACGGGAAGCGGGTTACCTTCACACCACTTTGGTAAACAGCAGTTTCATATAAAGTGAATTACTATTTTGCTTTTCAGTAGATTCTGTTCTGAGTAATGTAATAGCTTGCAGAGGAGGAAACTAAAAAGCAAATGAAAGAGGGATCTATTACTACCATGTAAAATGAATGAATGATTTTAATTGCAAGTTGGAAAGTATTTTCTTTCTGTTTAAGTAAAGGGAAAATACAGATGGCAATTGCTTCTAGTGAGTTCACTTTCAGATTTTGCTGCCAAAATAATGCCTTTTAGCAACTCTCTGAAAGAGTACTTTTTATTATATGTTCCAGCTAGACAGATAAACTCCTCCACAGTTCAAAACCACCAAGAATATTTGCAAGCCAGCACAATTTGTGACTGAGGAACTGTTCTGTACTTTAATTCTGCTGAAATTTCAAAAGACAATGTTCTTAAAAACTGTCCTTAAAAATGCCATGCAGCTTTCATGAATGATAGCTGTTCTGCTTGGGTTTTCTTTACTTATGTTTGACATTTTGAAACAGTTATAATTGACATCAGAATTGAATTGCATTTAGCTGCTAAACAACATTATCTCTATTGATAGTATTATCCATCACTGACTAGCATTGCCTTCAGTGTTTGTACTGCCTTACAACCTCTTGTAATTAGTAATGGCCAAATTGGCAGAGGTAAATATTTTTTCACATTTAGAAAAAGACCAAAAAACTCATCAGCTGAGAAACTTTCCTAAGATGGTTCCACCTTTCAGTAATTTTAAAAGTGTCAGGTATTGCAGATAGGACCATCCATTGTACAATCCGGGATACAGAGAGAAGTATGGTTGCATCTATACTGCTCTATGACTTTTTTTCTGAGACAATTTCCAGCAGAGGAATCCCAGCTTGCATCTATATCCACACTGCAGGCCTTCAGCCACTTTTGGCACCATATATCGCTTGCATTCTTTGGGGGATTGAGTCCTTCCTATGGAACAACATTGGTTTTGGTCAGACTGTGAACCCAAGCTGTGACACTGGAAAGGGCTGTGATGCATTCTTAAAATTAACACCATGGGTGATACTGAACTCAAAAGTCAATCAAACATCAATTACTTATTATTTTATTTCTGGATAAAGCATTCACAATCACCAAGAAAGGGTGCTTCAGTAGGATCTGTATCTACTGGTGGTGTAGCAGCAAACCCAGATGTTTGATAGAACTGAAACCATCTCTTCCATTGCTCTGGAATATTTTATGAGTGGCCTTCTCAAATGACGTTTGACCTAGGCCACCTATGCCAAAGGGAGACAGGCAATTTCAAGAGGAATTTCTGCAGTAAATTAAGTTTGCTGAACTGAAGTTGCTGATCAACTGCTCAGCTTAACTTCAAATTACTGTTGAACATGTACCTTAAGGACTCCAGCAAACACTCCTCAAGGAATACTGACCTTCGCCTTTGCCCCCTTTAAATATTTTTTTCCTGTCTCGAGCTCCTAAATAATCCCAGTCTAGTTCCCATACTTGCTGACAATATTTCTATGCAACTCTGGAAATATTCTTTATGATTACCCCCACCATTTGCTAAATGTTCTAAGAAATGTATTTAAATTTTTTCCTGCCTCTTCTCTTTCCTTTTCTCCAACATTACAGTCTAGTGTTAAGGCCCTGGGACATGGAAACTGGGGAGGGGAGAGGGGGGAAATTACTAGATTGGAAGTGGCCTG
This sequence comes from Chaetura pelagica, assembly GCF_000747805.2. Lineage (NCBI taxonomy): Eukaryota > Metazoa > Chordata > Aves > Apodiformes > Apodidae > Chaetura > Chaetura pelagica. Next base: position 65,435 of record NW_009953806.1, read on the forward strand.
TTTATGTCCATAAAAAGAACACGAGAATCAGGAAAGAGAATAAGGTCTTTGGACAAAGAAATTACAGTGCCAGAGTTCCTGCCTGTAGAGTAGTTGTTACTGTCTTCTACGTTTATCCCCTGAGGTCATCAGACTAAAAAAATGTTATATTTGAGAATACTGAGAAAATAAGAGTTGTGTGAGTAACTGTGATAACCTTTGAGTTAAATGTTTGTGTATGTCCACCCTTCCTTTAGAAGGAATAGGTGTTTCCTACACACTGTTTTCCTGCAGAACTCAGTCACTTTCTAGCTGTAAGTTTGCTAGTGCTGCTTTCTTTGTAGATATCTTTCCACAGTGAGACTCTGTAAATGGTAGAACTGTTGCCCCTCTCAAGCTGTTAGGCCTATTTCTTTAGGCCTATTTCTGAAAAAGCTGGAAGAAAAGATTCAGTTTCTCCTGCTATTGCAGCATAGAAAGCAAGACATCCTCAGCACAAGACTTGTACTGTGCCTCGTCTTCCTGTTTTCTTTCAGTGGGCTAACAAACATGTAAAAGCTGCACAAGCCTGTGAGGTGACCTGTTCACAGCAGTGACCGAGGATGTAACAGCAACAGGAAGAGAGCAAGGCATCCTTACAAATTAGGAGGTACTGGGGAATTGTCCATAAGTTTCTTAATATCTATCCTAAAACTATGCCTTACTTGGACAACCTAGGCTCCACTGTGTCATGTTTCTTCTGTGCAAGAATAAACACTGAACCACAGCTGCTCCAACTTGCAGGAATTATCTGGCCTCTCTTGTAACTTGCTGAAACTGCAAACAAAGTCAAGAGTGTGTTCTAAATGTTAGAGGAAGAGAACAGGTTGAAGAATATTTTGTGTTCAGGCAAGACAAAATGAGAATCTTGTGTAAGCTTTACAGACTTTCCTTTTGGGTTTTTGTTTTGTTTAGTTTTTTCATTTTTGCCCTTCATACTTCTCTTCTAGCATGTTCTTCTAGCACTAGTAGCTCAGAAACGCTGCTGTTAGAAGCAGCCTGGTTTTGCAGTGGCAAGAGACTAAAAGGAGGAATCAGTTGGATGAGCAAGCATGAGGGTAGTTTTCCAAACGGTCTGATGGTGACAGAAGCATTCATGTGTGCAGAGCAGCCAGCTGGAGCAATGTGCCTGGCAGGGACATTCCAGGTTCTCCTTGTGGTTTATATCTGGATTTGCTGGCATCTCTCATGTTGAGGCTTTGCCAGTAGTGTCAAAGGAAAGACTCCAAGTGAAAGAAGGAGCTGCAACTGAGAAGCCAAAAGGCTTCTATAGCTGTAGAGAGCTATTGCTGTGCTGTTCACCATTTGGGCAGTTCTCTACTTATCCTTATGAAGATGAGACAGGCTATGACTCTGATCATGGCTGAATATCTGATACTTTCATAGACAGTTTTGTATAGGGCTCCTCCTGTTGCTGTAAGGTACTAAGCTTTACTGAGCCTGTTGCTCTGTTGTGCCACCATGATTTCACAGATGGCTTCACACACAAGCTATATTCCAGTTTATAAAATATGTGGATTACAGTACTGTCTCCATGAGAAACAAGACAGAGTAAAAATTACATCTTCATACCATTAAAACCTTTTCTATGAAAGATCTCTACTTTGGAGATTTTCCCCCCCTCCAGGCTAAAAAGTATCCTTAGAACTTGGCAGCTGGCATCTGTAAGCTTCTAAGCACGGATGAATGAATGGTCTTACATATATGGTCTTACATATGTATATTGTCCTATGGCACTGATTTGAGTAAGATTTTGCAGTTTAGAAGACAGAATTTTCTCTTCTCCAGTTGATTTTGGGAAGTATGTTTGGACAAGAAGCATAAAAGTCTTTTGAATGATCTGACTTGTGATTGGAACCTACTCCTAACACTTTTAGGTCACTTGACATATTCTAGAACTTTTTAGCTAGAGAATTTTGTACTATTTTCTCAAACAGAGGATCAGCAAGGGGCTAGTGACTTCACTGGAAGATAATGCAGAGTTGGAGGACAAAATAGATGAGTTGCTGTATGTAAAAAAAAAAAGAAAAAAAAAAAGTCATTTAGTCATTTACTCCCTCAAAGTAACAAAAAAAAATCCAAGACATGCTAGCTTTAGAGATACTTTCTTGATTACTCAAAATAAAATTATTTGCTGCACGTATGATGGAAATTGCCTAGAAAATCCTGTTTTTTCTCTCTGTCTGGAATTTGTACTGAACCTGGAGTACCAGTAAGATTTATCAGCAGTTCAGAAAGTACTAAAAACATGTTCCCAGCTGATTATCAGGACTGCATAAACATCTTGATTTCACTAGTAATATGACTGAACTTCCAGAGCTTCAGAAGATTAATATTTCAGAAACAATATCCGCATAGATGCAACTAAATAATTTGAATTCATGAACTGTGTTTGAGAAACTTAAACTATTTTGAACTGTAAAAATGAAAGTAGCTCAAAAAGTAGTTCAAAGTGTTTGACATGCCCAAGGGCAACTCTCCAATAGAAAGTTTTGCTGGAGGGAGCCAGATAAAGACTCCAGGGGAAACTGTCACTACATTATTAGTATAATCAAGTTACTACCCTGTGGAGCAGAGTGACCCAATCACCAAAGAAATTATGAGGGGGAAGAAGAAACAAAGTCTATAGTAGTTGTTGAAAAGATGTATTATATTCTGCTTTCTCCTTCCCACCCATTTATTTTTCATCCTACTTCCACATAAATCCCATTTTGCAAAACATTAGTCTTCTTTCACTGTAGAGACCCCAGAGTCTTTTTATGGCGCCACAGCCCTGCTCTCTTTTGGCCCAAATTCTCCAACATTCAGATTCTTGTTTTCCCAAGAGTTGCTTTTCTCCTCAGACATCAGCTTGTTGTAGCTATGAGAACTGTCCTCACCAAAATATTTCTTCCTGATTTGTCATCCACGGAAAAATCCAGTTAAGATTATATTAAAAGCATGAATTAAATACTACATTACTAGGATCCCTGTAGATACTGTTACTAATCTCATTCCAGAACCTTTGTTATTTTCCGTATCTCTCTATCATGCTACAGTCTGCCAGTGTAGACATGCCATGAGATTGATTAGAAACGGCTGCCTCCACTCCTAATTTTCACAGATGTTCCATTCTTTAGCTGCCTCTCTGCTTCTTCTGCAGTTTAGATTTGAATCTTGAAGGCAAACCTGAGCTAGTTTTAAAAATGCTTGAGTATCAATAGCAGCACAGAGAGCAATATCAGCTGAGTGTTTCAGCAAACATGGATATTCAATATGACTCTTGAAGTTAACGGTTTGAACATGTCAGTATGGCCTGCTAAGAATACCTTCACAAGGGTGATCATCAAGGTATAAATGTTCTTAGAGTTAAATTATTTTGGCCCAATTTGTTTTTTAATCCTGGTGATAACAGTCTTTCACAGAATCCATCAGATTTTCAAGTCTTCCCATTATTCATTGTCTGTGGGAAGGAATAGGCTGTCTGTAAGACCACTAGCCTCATGTTTTTCTTGGATTATCTACTTTTTGCAAGAGACGTTTGACCAATTATAAGTTGAAGAAGATGCTAAGAGCCTGTTGCTTTTTAAATTGTTGTGGGGTTTTTCTGGAGCTATTGCGGTGATGCAAGAGTTCCATGGGATATATCTCAATGGTACTTGGTACATCTGGCTGAGCGACTGAGAGGTTTGCAGGACACATTCTGTTTCTCTTTCTTAAGATTCAGTATCTGTTAGAATTAAAATCCAATTTATTTGAACTGTAGGGTTGTAGTGAAATCCATCACACTAAAAATCAAGGCTTTAGCTGCTAAGAATAGGTCATTATGAGGAATATATTTATTTTCAAGGGTATGCTTTGTGATAACATTACACCAGACAGCAAATAAAAAAATTGTCATGGATAAACTTGTTTCAAAATGTATTGCAACTTATTGATTTATTTCAATTACGAGCAAAGCAAATAAGAAAAGAAAGATAATGATCATATTCACCATGGCAAGCATCTGCTTTCTCTGGCAATAAATATTTTATTTTCAGTTTTTCCATTAAAGATGAACATTGTAGTGGTGCAGAAAGAGATCTGTACAGATTTATGTCCTTAAAAGCTTTTGGCTTTTCCTGACAAAGAAAGGGATAGCTGGAGAAATTATCTGCTTTATTGATCAGAGTTGATTAACACATTTAGAGTATGTAAGTTGGTGAAGGTATTTTTTTATGCATAGTGATTCTCAGATGTGTTAATTAAAACAGTTTAATAAATAAATTGTGTAAGCATTTTGGAGACATATTGTTGGCGCTGTCTAGTTAAGACACATTGATAATAAAAGAATAATATTTTTAATTCTAGATGGCTGATGCGCAGTCATTCCTTTTTTTCATTGCTGTTCTTTGATAAAACACCAAAACACATTCTCAAGTAATAGAATCATAAAATCATAGAATCATTTTGGTTGGAAAAGACCTTCAATGTCATAATTATTTTCCACATGAATATATCTAGAAGAGAAAACAGTGAATCTTAGTGTCAGTCTGAAACTCCAAGCAGTGAGATACCATTGAAAATCTGGCCCTGAGTCAGGGAAGCAGAGGCAGATTGTGAGGCTGCTTTATTTTCATACTGCAAGCAGAGAAAATAATCTCTAAAATATTATGTTTTCCATGACACAGATTGAGATTTTACTTTTTTGTGTGCGGGCTACGGGTTATGATCTGGTAGCAATAACAGAGACATGGTGGGACAGCTCACATGACTAGAATGTGGCCATGGGTGGTTATGTGCTTTTTAGGAAAGATAGGGTGGGGAAGGGAGGTGGTGGAGTTGCTCTTTATGTGAGAGAGCAACTAGAATGTATTGAGTTTTGTGCAGGGGCTGATGAGGGGCAAGTTGAGAGTCTGTGGGTAGGAATTAAAGGGCAGGCTGGCATGGGTGATACAGTGGTGGGGGTCTACTACAGATATCCTGATCAAGACAAGGAAGTTGATGAGGCTTTCTACAGGCAGCCGAAAGCAGCCTCACAACTACAGTCCTTAGTCCTCATGGGAGATTTTAACTACCCCAATATCTGCTGGAAGACTTACACAGCCAGCCTTTCACAGTCTAGGAGATTCCTCCAGCGCATTGATGATAACTTCTTAATGCAAATGGTGGACAAGCTGACTAGAAGAGGAGCGCTGCTGGATCTTGTACTAACCA
>NW_009953806.1:71797-110205 GCF_000747805.2 Chaetura pelagica
GGTGTTGTTCAACATCTTCATCAACGACCTGGATGAGGGTTGTTGTACCCTCAGCAAGTTTGCAGATGACACTAAGCTGGGAGGAGTGGCTGACACACCGGAGGGCTGTGCTGCCATTCGGAGAGACTTAGACAGGCTGGAGAGTTGGGCAGGGAGAAACCTGAAGTTCAACAAGGGCAAATGTAGAGTTTTGCATTTGGGGAAGGGAAACACCATGTACCAGTACAGGTTGGGGGCTGACCAGTGTAGGAGAAAGGGACCTGGGGGTCCTGGTGGACAGGAGGATGACCATGAGCCAGCAATGTGCCCTTGTGGCTAGAAAGGCCAATGGCATCCTGGGATGCATTAGAAAGGGTGTGGTTAGTAGGTCAAGAGAGGTTCTCCTCCCCCTCTATTCTGCATTGGTGAGGCTGCATCTGGAGTATTGTGTCCAGTTCTGGGCCCCACAGTTCAAGAAGGACAAGGAACTGCTTGAAACAGTCCAGGGCAGAGCCACAAAAATGATTAAAGGAGTGGAACATCTCCCTTATGAGGAAAGGCTGAGGGAGCTGGGTCTCTTTAGCTTGGAGAAAAGGAGACTGAGGGGTGACATCATCAATGTTTGCAAATATGGAAGGGGTGAGTGCAAGGAAGATGGAGTTAGGCTTTTCTCAGTGATGACCAGTGATAGGACGAGGGGTAATAGGTGCAAATTGGAGCATAGGAGGTTCAAGGTGAATATCTGAAAAAAAAATTTACTGTAAGAGTGACAGAGCACTGGAACAGGCTGCCCAGGGAGGTTGTGGAGTCTCCCTCACTGGAGACATTCAAAACCCACCTGGATGCATTCCTATGTGATGTACTCTGGGTGACCCTGCTCTAGCAGGGGGGTTGGACTAGATGATCTTTCGAGGTCCCTTCCAACCCCTAGGAGTCTATGATGATTCTATGATAACTAAATCCATAACAATATGAATCAGTCCTTTGCCCCAAAGATATGATGTAACCCTTAAAAACACTTAGATATAAACCCTTAAGCCAAGCACTTGAAAACCCTAAGTTCTAATAAGTTGGTTATTAATTGTAACCATTGTGCTCGAGACAAATATCATGTTCATTTAGCCAGTATCTGATTGGTTTTCCAACTAGCTCAGTGTTCAAATTATCATTTGAGACACAATGAGACTTACTACTTCAGAGAAATTACAAAATAAACACAAAAAATATGTATTAAATACATCCTCTTTTTTTTTTTTTTTTTTTTTTTTTTTCCAGTTTTCTTTCTGTTTGGGGTATGTGTATGTGTGTGTGTGGTTTTGTTTTGAGTCAGACCTTCAGTTGGTATAAATCAAGATAGTTTTTCTGGTCTTAGGGAACCTATACACTTTTTTACTTGGTTGCCACATGTAAATCAGATCTTGGTTAGAACATCTATCATTCTGAGTAAAAATGTTGCTGAAGTTATTCTGACCATATTAAAGAACCTTTCAGGTGACCAAGAAAAAAACATTAAAATATATTGCAGCTTCCTACTACTTCATGGGTTGCTTCTGTGATATTGATATAAAATAGTACAGAAATAACTTCACAAAGTTGGGCCAAAATACAGTTTTCATTACTAGTACTATTAGTACTATTAGTGTATATAAATACACACTATGTATATTTTTTATTTTATTTTTTTTCTTTCTCCCACTGGGAATTATGTGTCTGTTTTGTACACTAAAAAGGCAGTTACATACAGTGAAATACTGTAACAGATTTATATACATGGAGGTCTTTAAAAGGACTGTTTCATATTATTTGCTCTTCTGAAAGAATAGGCATCACTAAGTAGTTATGTGACTAACAGAAATGTCTCCAGACTGCATTTTGAGGAAATTATATTTTAGAACTACTGTTATAGTTGTACCATAATCATGATTCAGTTTCTTAAGTGATAGTGAAAAGTGCTAGCTAGTAAGAATCACACTGAAGTTCTGTTTTATATGTTTAGCTGCCATTTTTCCACACACTCATTTAATTGGTGTGAAATAAGATTTAACCTAATACCATTAAAATCACCTGTATATCCTTATAGCTGATCTTAATAATTGACTGAAAACCTACTAATTAACATACACAATAGAGACACACACAAATACAAAAGAGTTTTGTTAAGTAAATTGCTGCCAGTAATAGAATGATCATAACCTATAGTGTAACACGACACTATGAGTACTGAGGCAGAAGGCCAGGACAGTGAAATATGTGAAGGACTGTAATTCATAAGTCCTTATCGGTAGACACAAAATATGCACTATATGACAATATACCTGACTACTTGTTGAAAATAGTGTGCCTCAACTGAACTGTGAAGTTCTTAGTGCTATGAGAAAGCTGTAGTATTCAAAGGATTTTGTGCAAGAAATTAATCTGTGGTAGTAGAAATTTATAGCTATCTCAGATTCAATTTCACAGCAGAGAAATGTGTGAAAAGTTATGGCATTTAGCACTGAGGTACGTGAGGTCTGAAAACAATTTTACTGGAAAATGAGTATGCATAAAGTTCCCCACCTTTTTGTAAAAACTTTTAACATTGAATCATAATTTCAAGTTAAATTCTTTCAAAATACAATAAATAAAAAATTGGACCCTTAGGCTAACAGTAAGTGAAACTTCAAAGAAGCCTGTCTGATTGTCCTGGAGAGTAAGGGTTTTTTTACAGTCCTGTCTCCTACTTGCAGAGAACCTGGCCTCAGAATTTTCTAAGATCAGCACCTGTTTATTTCACATACTATCACAGTACTGCTACATACTGAAACACTGAGACATAAAGCATTTGTACCTGCAAAAACATACAAACACAGAGGAACACTTTTACTTGTTAGGAAACCAAGTGTGTAACACCATCACTATATCTATTACAACCCAAATTTGTCTATGAAAATACAGAGTCGTGTTCAATCTGCACAAAGAATTCCATGGCAATGAGTGGGCAAATGTCAGGCTGTGGAGGAGATTCAACTATTTATGTTTCCTTTGCTTCCCTTCAAGGTACTTTGTAGATAAAGACATCAAAAGTAGAAAATTATAAAAATTACCGTACATGTTTCCAATGAAACTCATGTCCAGGCATGGGGGCAAAAACAGTATTTGTGGTAGGATATATAGTATACCAAATCATAGAATCATAGAATCATTTTGGTTGGAAAAGACCTTCAAGGTCTTTGAGGCCAACCATTAACCTAACACACTGCCAGGTCCACCACTAAACAGTGTTTCTAAGTATGGTATCTACACATCTTTTAAATACCTTGAGGGATGGTGACTCCACCACTTCCAAGGGCAGCCTGTTGTAGTACTTGACAGTCCTTTTGGTGAAGAAATTGTTCCTCATATACAGTCTAAACCTCCCCTGGCACAACCTGAGGCCATTTCCTCTTGTATTATCACTTGTTACCTGGGAGAAGAGACCAACACCCACCTCGCTTCTTTCAGGTAGTTTTAAACAGTGATAAGACCTCCCTTCAGCCTTCTTTTCTCTAAACTAAAGAATCCCAGTTCCACCAGCTGCTTCTCATGAAACTTGTGCTCTGGACATTCATTCTACTATTTTTTTTTCCAGATGAGAAGATGAGACCTTTTCACTGTGTCTGAAACTTAGTGTGTATTCATGGATTGTACAATGATTGTATAATGAAAAAAGTTATCCTTTGACAGCAAAATTAATCATGAGGTAATAACGGACATCTAATTTGCTTTTAACCTCTTTGTGCTTTTTGCCTTTTTATTGTTTTAGTTATAAATAATCTCCTTGACAATGCAAGTGATGCTGTTTCCACTGATGTCAGTGGAGATATGCTAAGGCAAATGAGATCCAAATTAGGTCTGTGACAGATCAACAGTACTGCAGAGCCTTTCCAGTAATATTGTTTGCTCTACATATGCTTTCCTACAATCATTTATTGTGGAAGACAGTTCCAAATTCTGGCTTTTGCTGACAATGTTATCAGCATCTTTTCCTTCCCAAAATAAGGGATTTGGAAGAATAAATTAATTCCTATAAATGTTGGTGCTATGAACTTTTGAGGAAGTGATTAGGTCAGTTATGTTTATAAAGAGAGATCTTCAAAGAAATAAAAATCATTATCTAAATAAGTAGTACAGCTAATCACATTTTAACGACAACAACAAATTGCTAGGAAGATTTTATAAAGAAAAAATCCTGAGTTTTAACAGTATGTAACAAGCACACAACAGAATGCTCCATATCCAGGATTTTTGCAATGAGACCACTCAGGGGTTTAAAATTAAGCAAGTGCTAAGAGCTTTACTGAACCATAGCCAAAATGCTCAGAAACCATGCAGCTTCTCTTAAGGCTTAAAGAGGTTTGAGATATTTCCTATTATGCTATTCACTATCTTCCCCTGATGATTGCTCAATATAACAAAACCCATTATGCTTAATACAGAAGCATGAGATTTCCCACTGTTCACCATTTTCTGTGTTGGAAATTAATAATATATTCTTAGTCCATGAGCTTCATTCTCCTCTTCATTCATCAATTCTCTACCAATAGAATTAGGCTGAATATTTTTTATTCCAAAGAATTTTGCATACATTTTGCATTTTCTGAGAATGAAAATATATTGCATAGACCTTATCTCATAGCCTCTGTTCACTACTTTTAAGTATGGTTTTATTTCCCATAACCAATCATTTTCAAGTGTTTACATGGTAGGCAAGCAAATCTTGCTGTAATTTCTGTAATGCTGACATGCTCTATGAGCCATGAAATTTATCTAAATATGAGAATTAAAGCTAGAAACAAAACCTACACCAAAACCTCAACTCCCACCTCCTCCAAAATTGCCTACTTACAGTGGCAGCAGAGCAGGAACAGGTTAAAGAAAAATCAACATGTTTGTTCATTAAAACAATCTGAATAACTAGAAGTAACCATGGTATCAAATTAGTAATTTAATGCCAATTTGTCTAATCTTCAAGAGAAAAAAAAAAACAAAAAACAAAAAACGCCTACAATTTTTCATTTCTAATTTATAGTGGATCTATGTGCTTGTACCAGAGCAACTATCCAGACACTGTCAAGAATTTTATTTTTTTTTCTTACTTGGTAACCTTTAGCTTCCTACTTCAGAATAATAAGTTCACTCTAGCACAATTAGGCACAATAAATATGAGAATAACTATTCTCATACTTTTTGCAAAAAAAAAGAAAAACTTTTATTTTTTCAGGAGGAAAATGCAGTATGATACGGAATTGTCATTTCACCTTTGCATACAAAGAGAATTTTAAAATCTTTGAGGTGTAAACTACCATAGGAATATCACTCAAAATGCAGCCAGACTTAATGGATATGCATATTTGAACAAGAAATCTTATGATGATCCTGATGATTTGGTCTTACTACTGCATGGTATGTGCCGTACAAAATTTGAGTAACTGCAGTTACTGCTCAGTAAGAAGACCAGCTTTTGGAAGCAAGAGGTCATCACCGCAAAAAAATCCATGATAGATGCTTTTGTATCACCTGTTTCAGGTGCAGAGTAATAGCATTAACTCTTTGATGTCTTAGTTGCACTCAGTTTAGTGAAAAAATATTAAAAGCAAGAGTAGAGACATTGGAAAGATATGGGAATGCACTAGAAAAACTGCAAGTCTTGACAAAGAGATTAATATTGCTCAAGTGTGGCCAGGTGCAACTTATGGATAGTTGCTGACAGCTTGCCTAGAGAAGTGCTGGTGATAAGGACTCAAATCCTAGAAAATCAATTGATTTGGGTACATTAACCTAAAGATATAAAAATCTGGCAAAATCTGTAGCCAAAGAAGAAAACATGGAAAAGAATGTGGCTGGTCATCAGAAAGATTTTTAACTGAGGATTCTCCATCAAGATAAAATAGCTGCATAGTAGTTTCAGTGCCTGTCCTATAGCCCCCTGAAGCCAGTGGGCATGCTTTAAAGGGATCTAAGGTCTGGGAGAACAAATTAAAAACACAAGCCTGGAAGGAGATGTGCACTGTCAGCACAAGGGTCAAAGGGTGACCCTTCCAGAGAGAATGGTAGACCCTCAAGTGGCTCCCAGAAGGAGTAGATGTAAAATATGTGGGTAGGTTTTCTCCAAGTTCTTCTGTGCAGATTGTCGCCAGGAGACACAGAACACCCCAGAAACCAGTCCCTCTCTTATTTCATCATAAGTGCTATCCGGTCTGTGGAGATCTGCTGGTACTGCATGCCGACTGTGACAGCTGCTACCCCGGCTGTCATACAGGGGACTGGAGCAGGAGTTCCAGAACTCGGAGCAAAACCTGCTGAAGCTTGTAATCAAGCTTTCTGATAAGGATTAGTACATTCATATCCTGTGGATAGTAAGCACAGATGGAGACCTGTAATACATGTTCACCGGTGAGTTACACAGACACAGACAGGATGTAGCTGACCTTATGCTCTTGAATTTCTCAAAAGCTGTTGAAATTATTATCAGTGAGTTTGTGCATCTGACTGTGCCCTGAGAAACAGAAAAACTCTTAAATCACTAACTCATCATCATAAAGCATATTCTTTAGCCCCATGAGAAATAAGAACCTGTGGTTTTAACTGTGCATCTTACTCAGAAGTTTTTTGTAATTGAATGTTCGTAAATCAGAATAAATTTACAAGCTTATGGCAAAAAAATCACCATCCAAAGCCACTTAAACACATACAAGCATGAGCAAAATTCAGTGCTACTAACAGGGCTTTCTTTTTTATCTAATAATCAAGCCTTATGAGTGACAAAACTTGATTTTCTGAGTAGCATGAAATATAAATTTACAAAGAAAAGGTTGGAAAGAAGAGCTCATGGATGTTACTTCCTCCCACAGAAGAATACCTTATACAAATGAGTTTTGCCTGAGAGAAGCTGTCTTGCTTGCTGCTTTCCAGAGGAAGCATTTATTGTACTACAGTTTCTTTTTCTTCTGCTTAGTGTTAAGTGGAAACATGGGGGAGGGCAGTTTAATACAATTCTCTACTGTGTATGTGCATGTATTTTAAATTGCAATATATTTTCATGGAATATATTTTCCTATATTAGATAGCAGTAAGGTAGAACTTATTTCATCCCAGGAATAGGAGTGCACTAAAAATCTAGTAATAATTGCATCTTGATGTGTTAATACAAAAGAGAATAAATCAAATATATATGAGGAAAAATTGTACAGAAATATGTAGAAACACTTAAAACCACCCAAACATTGAGTGTGTAATTTTCTTGGGCAGTTCTGACTAGTGACACACTTCAGTTTAATGTTGACTTCATATACGCTTCCTCTTGCAAGCAGGAGATCAACATATCCATGCACTGACAGCAAGGTAGAAGGGTAGAGGTTAGCAGTGAAGAATGACTTTTCAAAGGGTTTTGCCTGTTTGTGGCATCTGAGATACTGCAGTGTATCCCATCTATTGTCCAGCTGCTGGTGTAGAGCTCAGGTCTTGGGTAGGTGCTGTGCTGGACCTTGCAGCTCAAATGGCTCTACGTCCCCAGTTCAAGAAATTGAATTGCCCTCTTTGCATTTCCAGCACAGCTGGAGATCTAGATCTTTTCATACTTTTGAAAAGTCACAGCTGGGTGTTGGCTTGAGCCTTATCTTCCTTCTGAGGGTGGTGGAAAACACCAACCCTGGGCTGTAAAGACTGAAGGTTTTCAGTCCAGTGGGAATATAACAACTTTCAGAAAAATCTGCCCAGAATTTCAAATTTAAAACTCACTGAACATAAATATATATTGTTATTTTGTTCCCCACTTTTCTTCAACTTTTAATAATACATAGTTTTACATAGTTTGAGTGCACTTGTAGCCAGTTGTGGGTTTTTTTCAGCTTTTCCTTTCCAAATGGAAATAAATTATCCTTTTAAGGTAATTATAACAGGATATTTTTTGGTTAGATATTACTACAAAAATGAGGTGTGTTTCCTCTTTTTGTCAGTTCTGAGGGGTAGGGTGTTGAGAGGGACTATGTCTGCTAGGCCAGCTGGAGTTTTGCCTAACTAATCATTGAAAAGAATTGCATGACCTTATATGTCCAGTACACAAGAAAATATAAATGTCTCAGCTTCTCAAAACTCTGCTAGAGATCATGAGACATTTTAAAGTTTTAACTGATACAGACATTTCTTACTTAAGACACACATTTTTAGGTCAGATCTATTAAGAAAAGTTGAACAGCTTAATCATGTTCAAAGTAACAATATTGCCTCTGGGAGTAAAATGCTTTCTGTTCTGAGCCAAACCTGACTCGCGTGTGTGTGTTCCAGATACCATAGGCTAACTGCTTTCTGGTGGGAATTCTTAGCAACATGCAGGTTTTATTAAGTTAGGAGCCATAGGATCAAATGTTGATGTAAATTCTCATTCTAAAAAAACAATTAGGAATGTATATTTCAAAAGAAAAACACACAACATTTATTTTACTGGAAACGTTTGGTTATAATTTTAAAAGAGAAAAAGCTTATGCTCTCCAAAGATGGACACATATTCACCTCATTTAATAGGAGTGCTCACAGATACAGGCAATCAGAGCTGGAAACTGGAACAGCCTCCAGCCCTGTATGACTTGCTCCTATAGAATACATATGGGTACAGAGCTGTGCTCCCAAGGAAAAGGTGGCTTCTGGGGAGAGGATTTCTATGATAATTGGGAATTGGCACTCAAATATGAGAATAAATACTTTATACAGGATGGATGGATGGATGGATGGATGGATGGATGGATGGATGGATGGATGGATGGATGGATTTTAGTGCATGCAGTAATTCTTGGTGAAATAGTCGCAAGGATGGTGAAGGATCTTGAAGGGATGACTTATGAGGGGCCTCTGAAGTAATTTGGATTATTCATCTTGGAGAAAGGAGGCTGAGGGGTGACCTCACTGCAGTCTACAGCTTCCTCAAGAGGGGAAGAGATTTGGCAGGTACTGATTTCTTCACTCCTGTGATCAATGATAGGACTTGGGGAAAGGGCAGGAAGCTGAATCAGGGGAGGTTTAGGTTAGATATCAGGAAAAGATTTTTCCCTCAGAGGGTGGTTGAGCACTGGAACAAGTTCCCCAGGGAAGTGGTCACAGCACCAAGCCTGCCTGAGTTCCAGAAGCAGTTGGACGATGCTCTCAGGCACATGGTGTGATTCCTGGGATGTCCTACACAGGGACAGGAGTTGAACTCACTGATTCTGTTGGGTGCCTTCCAACTCAGCAGATTCTATGATTCTATGATTCTAAATGTTTTCAATGCACATTGTTCTGTCTCATGAGGTTTATTTTCTCAGTATTGACCATTACAGCTTCCATTTTGAGTTTTGTCACTGCATTATACTAAGAAAAACCTGTATGTATTTGTTTTAACCAAATCACAGGATATGAGAGAACACACTAAAATCTATCAACAGCAACCTGTGCAGTTGTAGGATACTGCATCTTGATATGCTCATCTCATCTGTGCTGAAAACCCTCAAAGATTCTACCAACATTTCTTGAAAGGAAAATAGTCTCTCAGCCATGGAATTGTTTCTTAGTTTGATTCTAAGCAGAAAGCACAACCATTATGTATCTCACCTAAATTACACCAAAATATGTTTGGTGTTAACACCTGTGCTCAGGAATCTTTGATAAGAGTGGTGCTGGCATGAAGAGAAAAAAAGAATTCTGTCTGAAAGACATTTTACAAGGAAACTTTGCTGCATTATTTCATTTTTACACACTTCCTTCCTGTAATTTCTCAACTTTAATTATGATGGTAACAGGAGTTGTGATGTATGATGAGGGCAACAAGGATTATTGGGGGATTGGAGCATCTCCCTTATGAAGAAAGGCTGAGAGAGCTGGGACTCTTTAGCCTGGAGAAGTGAAGGCTGAGGAGAGACCTTATTAATGCCTACATCTAAAGGGTGGGTGCAAGGAGGATGGAGCCAGACTCTTTTCAGTAGTTCTCAGTGACAGGACAAGGGACAATGGGCACAAGCTGGAACACAGGAAGTTCCATCTAAATAGGAGGAAAATCTTCTTTGTGGTTAGGGTGACAGAGCACTGGAACAGGCTGCCCAGGGAGGTTGTGGGAATATTTTTGAAGATATTCAAGACCTGCCTGGATGCAGTCCTGAGTAATGTGCTGTACAGCATCCTGCTTTAGCAGCAGAGTGATATCTCTAGGATGATCTCTAGGGATCCCTTCCAGCTCTGACAATTCTGTGATTCAGTGATTCTGTGATGTGTAAGACTTGTGCAATCACTAGGATGGAGATACTTTATAATACTCAGTCTTTATCAAAACTGAATATTCCTAGATCTAACTCTCATATAGTCAATGGAACTCTTCCAAATGTCAAGGGTAAGATGTGTGTTTGCCCAGCCCTAGGAGGACTCCTTGTTTGAAGCTCAAAAGGTGAATCATTTACAGAAAAATAGAAGTTTGCAGCAGAGGCTTCCCTGGAGGCCTTCTACCCCAAGAAATCACCAGTCCCTTTCAAGGACTTCGCTGGTAGTAAATTGGTGGAAAACAGATGAAATGAAACAATATAATGAAGGAAATAGGTTTAAAAGTTTTTATTTGAATAAATTGGCAGATAAATGTTATTTATGTTACCATTAAATTTTATACTGTATACAATACCGACAGAAAGATTAATTTTATATTAATTGAGCAATATAAATTATTTCAAAGTCTACAAGTTACCAGATATAGGAGAATCTGCCAACAGGCTTCATGACATGGAGTTCCCATTCTAGATCCATAAGCAGAAAATCAAATTTTCCAAAGGTTTGTCTGTTTCAGACTGCTATACAAAGTGGTCACATTTATTGTGTAATATCACAGAGAATAATGAGACTGTTTCATTAGCTTGCTCATTTGAAAAGACAAATAATGAATTTCTTTTAAAAAAATTATAATAAGGAAAAGTTTCCTTTTTCCATGTATTTTTGCATAAATTTATGGATGAAAGCACAGTATTCACATTTAATTTATCAAATATAATTTACATCAAGGATCTTAGGTCTTTCCTATGTCATGTAACCTATTTATAAACTACTCAGGCAGGTGAAAACCAATATGATTACATAGCATCCAATACTTGTGGAGAAAGCCGGTGTCTAGACAGTAGTAAGGCTTAATTTTTGTTAGAAGTTGTTCAATAAAGATGCAATCAAAGGAGCAAAATAGTAGACTGAGACTCAACTCTGATTCATATTCATCATCTATAATATGAATCCGTTATACAGGTAACATGAATCATTAAAATACAGTTTGCTCAAAACATTGAGATTCAATATAGTTGCAGAACTGCTTTTATACATGATGAGCTGCAAGTTTTTCATTACTGCTCAGGGTTTTTATTATAATGATTGATTTAGATGCTATATATAAAAAAAATTTATAATTATGTTTTTCTTACATTAATTTATCTGTCCACCCTTCCTAACTCCTTTCATAGGTCAAAACAAGCATCATGAAACACAGCAGACATCATCTGACATGTATTAGAATTAATTGGTGGGTGTTTCCAACTAATGAGAGGAAACATAAAAATGCTTTCCTGGTTTTGCCCCATTCCTTGGGGATATAAGTACTGATAAGATCAGTAGCAAAACACTACAATATGTGAATCCGAACATATGCTGTTTGTTTTTTATTAAGGCAGAAAGTGTAGGAAAGAGAGCAAATATCACTCATCAGTAGTCTGCATTTATTTGTGTATGAAGAAACCTATCTCTGTATATATATATTTTACATACATATGTAAAATATATGTGAACACTGTACTGTGTGAAATGAAATCCAGAGAGATTAAATCCACATTTAATACAACTTTACCTGCACACACAAAACCGTTGTGAAGGAAACTACTCACACGCATATAAGAAAGGTTATAAAAGAAAATAAATACAGCTTCAGCTATGCTTCTTGTGGTGTTTCTTAGCAAGAAACTCTGTCCAAATAATCTGCAAATTGAGTCTATTATGTTCAGGATTATTGAGTCCAAGGTGCATTTTAAGTTCTAGAGCTTGACTGAACTAATGCTTCATATTTGCTGCATTATACAACAGTTTATAAAGTGCAGTTTTTGGAAGATGCTTAATAAAAGCCCATTATCATCTGTCTCTGTCCTGGTTTGAGCCAGGATGAAGCCATAAAATGAGCAATATGAGCAATAAAAAATATAAGAATGGAAAGATCACATTTTTCTGTTCTATTCCTTGGCAAATGACTGGAATGTCGTCCAGTCTTCAGGTAAAACTTGCAGATGAATAATGGGAGTTTTGCCTGTTTGAGGACTTCAGGCAGGGTCTGATTTACCAAAAAGCACGGTGTAACTCATGCTGAGGAAGATAAACAGACAAGGCAAAGGGTAGTTTCTACCCTATACTTCTGCATCTGAGCATTTCCAGAGTTGAATCAGGGGGAGGAAACTCTTCTTACAATGGAGATAAAAATCAAATCAGAATTTGTTCAAAGAGTTTGGATCTGGTAGTTCAGGTCAAGCTCATCTCTATCTAATGCTAAAATCTTTTGGATTTTGTATGACCTATCATTTTTCTTTCAAGCCTGCCAAAGTCCATGGAATCAAAATCACTATAAACAAATGAACTGAAACTAGACACTACGAAAATTAGTTACTCTCCAGATCCCACACAAGTTGTTTCCCAAAGGCCAGGTCAGTAAGGAATATTTCTCAAGAAGTAGAATATGGGGGTAGGTGAATTCCATACAAATCAGTTATACCAAGATTATAAAAATTTCAAACATAAATATAAATAACACTGGAATGACCAATGAAAGCAACAGATTTAAAGATAGTTTGGCAGGAAAAATTGCTCAGGCAGTTTGTAGAAGTCATATGAAAACATTTCTTTATACTTTCTAGGTCCTCTGTAAAAATACAAGATCCCTGCTCTTATCAGCAAAGATCTTGTAGTGTAGCATGCAAAGAACAAGAAGTGGAATGTGATTCTTATCTCAGCTTGTGACAGAAAACTGAATAAATCTCACAGAAAAGGCTACAAGCGAATTATGAGGACACTAACATCTTATTTATACAACTTTACAACCTTTTTCTTTTTTTTTTTTTTTTTTTCTTTTTTTTTAAGAATGATTGTGGTGATTTAAAAGTGTGGAGAGAAAGAGAAATGGAAAATAAGAAAAGGGAAGTGGAGAGTTTTTACCTGCCACCAAAAAAAGTACACTTTTTGTTCTTACTGTTCTCTTTTCACATTTCAGGAAAATTTACAAAAGCACAATTTCATCATGGAAATTTTATCACATAGAAATCATTACCATGGTACAGAAATGTTTCAGGATTTTTCAGCTTTTAGCTCTGTAACCATCAAGATATGCTACCCTATGTCTATGCTGGAGTTTTCTGAGCTCCCTTTTTTTGTCACTGTCAGAGACATGATACAGCTCAGGCATGAGAATCTCTAAATCCCAGAGGTCCACAAGTGACTGGATTATAAACACTTACTTTGATTCATACATATGCTCCATCAAAGCCGGGCATCCTAAGTGTACTATAAAGAGATACTACTCCTCTCAGCTCAACTTGGGGTAAGACAGTTTATTTAAGTAAGTCCAAAGTTTACTGTCCAGAGCAAGCATGCCTCTGCAGGGAATCATCTGGACAACAGTTTTAAACCAAGCCTCACATACTTGCTCTGCACTGTGGGGAAAATAAAGTAGCCATAATGGGATTATCTTGCTTCTCTTTCACAGATTGTTGGAATGAAGGCCATGAGCATTTCAGCTGCTTCAGAGAAAATGCCTCTTCACTTTAGTACTTTATTCTCCACTAACTAGAATCATTAAACATCAGCTTCAAGATGCTGAAGCCATACAAATCCCAAGAATACTTTTAGCCAAGACCAATAAAGAAAGATTAGGGGTAAAGAGATGGATAGACCTTCTTAAAAGAGTAAAACTTGTAGTGGAGAAATACTGTTCTATGAACATCTTACTTTTATAATTGCTACATATAATTTACTTACTTATAATTTATTAACAATCAAAATATGAGGAATAATTACAGCTGATGTAGTATGATGTGTTGCCACTGATAAAACTTGTACCTACTAAAGTACAAAGCAGTGTGAGTCCCTGTTAGTGGCAGGGAGATTTGGACTATTCGGATAGACAACCCTTAAAGGTTCCTTCCTACCCAAACTATTCTGTGATCCTGCCTACTGGAATCCAGAGACACCTCTGCAGTGTCTGAGGTATGTAAAACATCACTGCCATAAAGTCAGGTCTCTGCACACTTATATAACCCACTCTGTCCATTTTCTTCCTTAGCAAGTTACAGTGTCAGTTTCTCAGCACACCTACTGTTCTTGAATGCGTAGATGGGCATTCAATGTGTCTCATTTAAGAAACATTTCTATTTATGTTGAATATGAGATTGTGGCCATTTTTAGTTTAATAAAAAGTCCAATAAATATTTTTTCTGAAGGATGTCACTCACTTATTAACAATAAAGAACTCTAGAAATGTCTCACAAAAACTTGCTATGTTATTAAAAAATGAATACTGTAATATTGAGATTGGTTGACTTTAGCCTCCTGACTGAAGTTCCGGGATGAGTAAAAAGGTTCTGTTTTTGTCTGTCCAAGCTCTTGGGAAATATACTTAGTTTGCAACTTTCAACCGAACTTTCATAGATGCCAGGAACCACAGTGGGATGTTTTTAGGGTGCATGTGAGGAGTGGCTGGTTGAATGTGAGGTCATGGTTTGAAATATGCAATCAACTCCTTTCCAACTAGAACTCATTCCATTTAAAACATGAAACCTGTGGTTCTCACTATTGTTTTATTTTTTTCTTTTATTTTAAATGCATCCTTTGCAATAAAGCCAAGCTGGCTCTGTCTCCTACTAAAACACTCTCCCAGAACAAATGAGGGTTTTTGTTAAAACATGGGGATAGTGGAAGAATTATGACTCAGTTGGATAAAATCTTTTTGCTTTAAATAGTTACCATTTTTCCATGGAGAAATCAGACACCTTGTTGGTGTTTTCTCATTGTAAACATAAGAGTACTGAAAGGAAACAGGCTAGATAGAAGATCACCATGGTATTAAATTACTTCCATCTGCAAACACTGTAAATTGTGTAAACATAAAAAGAGAAGTTATGATAAGAACTCTGAAGTGTCATGTATCTGGACTTTAAAATGTTCTTCTGCTAAGGACTTTATTCTGCTTCCAAGATTAAGAAACATGAAGTCATGACTCAGGAGCTGGGCCCTGTCAAAGACATTGTGCTCTAGAAATGTCCTGCTTCACCTTGAATTTTCTTTTTCATTTTCTATAGGAAGATTATCTAAGAATACTGACTGTCCATTGTGATTTCTAATACAAATACGTTCTTAGTCCCTGGCTTCACTCTCCTTCTAAGACAGAAGCTGGAGAAAGTGTTAGAGAAGTACAAGCTTATTTTCTTTTTCTCTTTGTCAATTGTCCCTAAGCAGACATCCCATTTTCTTATTTTAAGTCCAAATATACCCCAGGCTATGAATCCAAACAGACTGATTTATATATATGCATAGTTCTGCAAGTGCTAAGTACTCATATGTGCAACTTTAAGCTCTTAAATTACTTTCCATTTACAGGACTTACATTAAAAACTTAATTCTCCTATTTCATTGTGGAGTTTTGGTCACTCATTTCACAAGGTATTCTCTTCCTTGATGGTTATATGACTTCTAGAACTATAAACCCTTCCAAAAGTACTCTGTAAAGAGTTTTACTGTAACATCTCATGGAAATATGTGCTATTTATGCATCCTGAGAAATTTGTATGACATAAAAATGCAAGATATTAATGCTGTTCAATTTTTTTTTTAATTCCTTCAAGTATTTCCAGGAATAATGGTATACAAATCAATAAATACATCTAATCTCCATTCTTTGCGCTCTGAGTACTTTAATTATTATCAAGAAAATTTCTTTTCTCCATAGTGATTTTTTTTCTTCTTTGCTTCCTTTAAGGGGCTTTTATTTACAGTTCTTCAAATGTGCATTTTTATACAAGAGGATTAATTTGTTTTGTGGATTTCTATTAGTTCAGAACAGCATGTTCATTACAGTTCATTGTGTGCACTGAGAAAAGTCAACATGTGAATTAATTTTTTTTCTCAGGGAGTTCCTGCATACTTGCCTAACAAAATACATTACAAATATAACAAAAACATATATGCACAGACCACAGATATAAACATTTTATAAGGGTGACTCCAATTCCCATCTGTCTTCTCCTTGTGTATCAAACATGTTGGGGTAGTGTAACAAAGGAAAAGCTGTTCCTTAAGTTGCTTTTCAATTGGAGCCTTGACTTTATCTATGCATAGAGAGAATAAAAATGTTTATTTACACATGTGGCTCTTTATAGTTGCTACTCAGAAAGTGCTGCATACAAACATCCAGGATTTATCCAGCAGAAGAAACACAAACACACACATTGAAGATAATGATTATAGGTGAAAGTTCCATTTGGCAGTTGTCCACACAGCCTGAAGATATTAACAAGGGGACTTTAGAGAGAGATGCCAGAATTCTCTTCATCACTACCCAAAGCATGGTTACAGAGATGTCTGGCTCCAGGTTCAAGGATTTCTTTCCATCTTAAAGAACTCCAGGAGTTTTCTTTGATTCTGCCTTTGATGGGCCCCTAGTTGCCCTCCCAAAGAGATGATGATGAAAGACAGTGATGAAGAAGGTTAGAAATTTTTTAAGGAAAATCACCCTCTCCACAGACCTTCAGTCTTGAGGACTAGGCAAAGAAAAGAGGAAGAAAAGATGTAGACCAATGAGTCCCTGAAACTGATGCCTCCGACTGTGTTGGAAGAGTATCAGAATTACACAGTAGGAACTAAACCATTCTTTTTAGTTAAACTGTTTTTCATTCAAATTCTGGCTTCTTCTTGGAATATTGTAGCAACACAGAAAATACCTTCTCTCTTCCTTGCAAACTGTTTGATTCTGGCAATTTTTTTCCTGCTCTGGTCTTCATGGTTAGTTAATAACTCTTGAAAGAGATTTACAGTAGGGGATGACTGAGTCTAGGATTTCCATGTCATTTGAAATAACTGGAAAAAAAGAAATTTTCCTTTATTCATTTACCTGAAAGACCCATCTACCTTCTTAGTCAATACAAAAGTGGATTTTAGTCAGCTAAAATCATAAAATGAAACGTAATGAGAGTTATTTGATCTAATGGGAGGTGTCCCTGCCAATGCAAGGTAGTTGAATGTAGATGGTCTTTAAGGTCCATTCCAACCTTAGTTATTCTATGATTCTATGATTCTATTAATTATTGCTGGCAGAAAAAATAAGCTGTATTTTAGTGTTGAAGGAGACATATTGGAATGCTTCCATGCCAAATAACAGTTGAGATATTCATATGAAATATTGTAGTTATTGAAAGTGGAATATAAAGGAAAAAGGCAAAGTATTTTAGAAGTAGCCAGTCAGCAATCTGTTCTTTTTTGATTTATAACTTCTAAAATTTGTTCCAGATATTGAATAGGTGAAAAAATTATTTCAACTGTTACAGCAACCATTAGTGTCTCAGTTTGTGTCCAACCTATTCATTAAAACAGATTAAAATTAAAAGGTTTTCTTGGGATAGGAAGGCTCAATTACCTACTGATTAATCCTGAATTTTAAACTAAGCAGCTCTATGGAAAACTATGGGGGTAATAATTCACCACAGAAATAGTCAAACCATTCTTGTGTATTTTTTA
This sequence comes from Chaetura pelagica, assembly GCF_000747805.2. NCBI lineage: Eukaryota > Metazoa > Chordata > Aves > Apodiformes > Apodidae > Chaetura > Chaetura pelagica. The sequence continues at coordinate 89,546 of NW_009953806.1, forward strand.
ACCTATATTTAAGTCAGTGGCAGATGTATTTACCTTGCCAAAATACAGACATCACAAGTATTTCATCTGAATTTGCAACCCTCAAGCCTCCCCACTTCCTTTTTTTTTTTGTAAACTTCATCTCATCCCATTATTAATGCAAAAAAGAAGTAAATATTTCTCCTTTCATATTTTGAATCTGTTTTCTAGTGAAAAACTGCTGGCTCCACAAAATTATGAATTTGTACAGATTATTTTATTTTTATTTCTGTGTTAATATAAATATGAACTGAATAGAAGTGGAAGGTAAGTTGCAGTGTTTTCTTGTGTGTTTTGGTACTCAACGTTGCATTTTGTCTTCCAGTACGTCACAGTCCTATGGGACAGAGACTGACTCTTCTGAACTGTGTATCTGCCATAAAACAATACCTATGTCTAGCTGAGACTTGACAAAGTAATAGAAATATGGCTGTACCAATTGGTGGCAATGAATTGTTAGTCAACAGCTTGACACAGGTAATTGGTTTTATATCTATTAATATCAGAGTATCTGTCAGTATCTAAAGCATTAACGTGTAGAGTGCTGGAAACAAGAAAAAAAAATGTAAAATATCTATGCGAATGCATGGATTTAGAAAATTCAAGTAAATACTTTTGCTCCAAGAAAAATATACTAGATAGCCTAAAACTGGCTTGAATTGGAAATCAGCACATTGAAAATGAATATACTATGATAAAAGGTGGATTTTAGAAAAGATTAATGCAAAGAGAAGCAGAAACCTTAAGGATTATTTGGCTCCAAGAGGGCAAACAGAGACTTCTGTGGTTTTCATTTATATGTGTGTGTATACATATTTATAAAAACATACATGTATATATTACTCAACATATTTTACAGAAAAAAAAAAAAAAATTCTGGGAAATTTTGAAGTATTTTTCTCAGTGATGAATCTTATTTCAACAGGGTTCTCTAAACCAAAGTGCTTCCTCTTACTAAAAATCTTAAGATCCAAAAAACACAAAATCTCAAGTTCTCCTCTCTGCTTGCCATTCGAACAGCAATGTCCTTTTCTCTGAATTACCTTCCTGATTCTTGAGTCCCTTCATTCCTTGTAATTCCTTGTTCACTGAATTTCTTCACTACTTCTTCCTTTGTGTCAACCGCCTCTCCAAATTTTTCTTTTCCTCTAAAGCCCCTCAAAGCTAAATTACATTAATTATAAGTATTAATGTATATATTTATCAACCATAGGCATGTAATTGACAACTTTTAAGAAAAATTATCTCTGTCTTACTTTCATCTTTGTTTCCAGTAATTACTTAGTCTAGTTTTAACAGTCCACAATTTCATATTTTCTTTTACACACAGAGAAGATACAGATAAGTATCCCACTTTCTTATACTCTTCTTCAAATATTTTCAAAAGATTTTTCGTTAAGACTAATCTAGACATTGCTTGTTGCTTGGCAACTGCTAAGTATCAACTATCAACCTCCCTTTGATGTGTTTGTCGCTCTTACTCTTCTCATTCTTACAATTATTGACTCTTCTGAAACTTCTTCAAATTAAAAAAAAAATAAATAAAATACATACCCAATAACTACATTGTAGAAAAAATCCACTATATATACAAGTGTTGCTTGTTTTCCTCATTTCTGTCTTATTATTTATATCCTCATTCTATAGCCTTATTTCATTGGTATTTTCTAAACTTCTTACTGCACAAGGAAAGGACATTTTGTGATCCAACACTTAGTTACCTAGCTTTTACTGCAATCTTCACTCACAATCATGATATAAGAATTTAGTATTAACATTTCTTTAATGACTAAATGGTAATTTTAATCTTCAATCAAATAAAGAGCTCTGTTATCCAGAGGTCCCAAAATAGTACCTTTAGTGAAAATGTAATGATTAGTATATTAATCAATTAATAACAAGTAATCAGCACTTTAAATAAGAAAATAAAATAAATATTTTCTTTCTCCTTGACTCTCATAGACCAATCAATTCCATAGGGAACACATATAAAAGCAATAAAAGTTTATTATTAATATATATGGGTTAAAGGGGATTAGAAAGAAAACAAATCAAAGACATGAAGTGTTTTCATTGTGCCTGCTCCAAGTCACTGCAGAATTTCACCTTCTGTCTTATTTATTAAGCAAAAGACAAATTACCCTGATGTCAGGGAAGTACAGCAGGGAGGAAAATTAAATAAGTGGCCAGTGTATTCAAGTATTTAACGTCTTTTTTTCCCTGTAGATAAAATTTTCTTATAATATTTACTTTCATATTTCTTAATTTTTTATTATTTTTTTTTTAAAGACAAGCAGACTTTGTGGAAGCACTTCATCAGTTAAAATTCCTTTTTCCTTTTAGCTTTGAGAATCAAGGTTCGCAGCAGCACTGACATCAGTTCAGACTCATCACCCCTTTGGCAACTTGTGCTTCCTACAACAAGAAAAGTTGTACTAAAGTGGATTTTTATTATATTTCCCTCATTTTTTCATACATTCATAGAGATTAACACTGGTAGGAATCAAAAGATCATCTTGTCTGACCTACTTTATATCATAATCTATTACTTTTCATGTAGTTACCCTATTTTGAACCTTGTTATTTCTCTTTAACTAAAGTTTAAGTGTATTTTCATGAAGCGCCTCATCCAGAAACATATCCTGCCTTGATCTGAAGTCAATAAAGAAGCCCAGTGCAGAATCCACCGTTTTCTTTCCACAATTCATTTTTCAAAAGTGCTAATAATTCCAAACAATTTTCTCTAGATTTTCCTGAAAAGCTTGGGTGCCAGTTTTGTTTTCCAGTATAAGACCCGTGCACAGGTTAGTGTAAAGGTCCTAGGCTGGTTACTGCTCATTTTTCCTAATTCGTTCCTCCAAGGCTTCTATTATCCCTTACTGTCACAAACATTCCAAGACCTTCCAGTCTAGTGTGACCCCAACTGTTTTCAGAATTAGTATTCTCTGTGTCTGCAGGTAGGAGTGCATGCCTCATTATTAGCTATGTTTGTGTAACCAAAAATGTCTTTTTTCTTTATTACAGTTTATAGCTTTTCATTCATCTAGCAAACTCATTTCAATAAATTTCACTTATTTGCACTTTTCTATTTAGGTGTTCCTCTGTACTCATTATATTCCTAGTTTACATCAGATGTGACAAACTGTCTCTTTTGAATCCTGATTCTGTTACCTCTGTTGATTTTCCTGTATTTGCTTACATTGAATGGAAGATATGATCACTAGCCCAGTGATAATTACATTATCTTTGTGTCTCATGATGAAATTTAAAATAGTGTGATCCACACAAATATCTTACACTACAATACATTTTGTATTAGAAAATTATCCTGTATGATTCCTTATATATTTTAATAATGTTTTACTACTCCTTGCCTGAGACGTCAAACATGTCTATGAATGTGAGTTCTCCATTGTACATTTTTCGTCTTTCTGCACAATATTGACAGGCGATTATAACATCATGGCTTTTTCCCTTTTCTGGACAGCTCTCATGAGCACTCTTACCTGCAGCTATTCCAGGATCCATCCAAAATCTTAATGGCTTTATAATAGGCAGTATCTGTCATAAAGAATGCCACCTGTTATGCCCTCTGTCTGCTCCATTTTTTTGGTAAAATTTAGAGCCTGTGATTTTAGGATAACAATCATAAGAGTCACCCCCACTGGCTTGATTGATTCGATCCACATAACGTTCTTCTCACTAACAAGAATTCCCAGTTCTGTTACGTAGATTCCTAGGATCTGGAAGCTGACAACCCACCTTTTTCTCTATGATCTTCATTGTTTATGATGCTCCAAATCTTAGTTTGTGTGCTGCTTGCCTTCCTTGTACTTTCTTAGTGTGTAGTTAGGTCTTTGTAGAGATTAAAGGGAGCTTACAGTATAATGATGTTTGAATGCCATAGTAACCACAGCGAAAACTGTGAGATTAATGAGGGTGTAGCAATACCCACCTTTAAGATATGAAGACTCCCATCTGGCCTCTGCTACGCAGGAAAATGAAGTTGTTTTATTGAAGTAAAAAATTTTGCCTCTCGAACATACAGCTTCTCATATATGTAAAGCCATTTGGCAGCTAAACACACAAAAAGTACAAACTCTTGAAGTTCTCCATAAGTGTGTGGGGAAAACCAGCACTCTGAACACCAGTCTTAGACATCAGGACTACATGTACCATTTTCCAACTCCATTATTTGATGAAGAACAAATGCTGCTGAGTGAGGGTCAGTGCCTGCGGACCCCTTCCAGACTGCTCTGTGGTCTAGTGTATCTCTATATAAAGAGTTACTTGCATTCTGCATTAGAAGATTTCGTACCTACTACACACTTTGTCTGCCTCTGCCTGTTGCTTACAGGGGGGAAAGGGGCATGGCAAGGAAAAGAAAGTGGAAGTGAAAAGTGAAAGCTTCCTAACCAACTGCTTACCAGAGAAACTGTTATTCAGTAGTCACTGTCAGCACCTGGTAAAAACATGCCTTTGTTTTTTCTTTTCTATTATGAAACGTTAAATGCTGCCAGCATATATTTTTCTCTGCCAAATACTCAGCATATTTTGCCTTTTGTGGAATGACTGAAACTGAAAACCTCTCCCTATATGACTAGAGTAGTGTTCCCTACATTTTCAAGTCATATTTGGACTTCTTCCCTAGAGATGTTATCTGATTTATGGCAGTACCTACTGAGATGCCTGTTAGGCACTGACTTCCCACCTGACCATTGCCAACAGCTGCAGAGGAGTAACAAAACTGGCAACCTAATTCCAGTGAGCGGGAGGTCAACGCAACATCTGTCTTTCTTATCTTCTGCTTATTTGCACATGACTGCACTTTTTTTCTCTTTTGCTGGTCAAAGAGTCTCTCAAGCATTTCAGTAATACTTGCTTCACTGCATGTTTTCTTAGGTTGTCAGATTTCTGTGACTCATTTATAACTTGCTTTATTTCAGAGTGGATAAAGTGGAAGCAGATTTTTCAGCTTATATATTTCTAGTATTTCACCTAGAGTTTAGATTATGATAATCAAATCAGTAGAAAGCAGGTTTACACAATGTATGTGTATGAAAAAATAAGTAAATGTAGTTAAATTTCTACAAAGATACAGTTGAAAGAATATCTAATATAGCAATAGCAACATGTAAGTGTTCAGCTTCATTGATACTTGTCTGATATGTCCTCTTCCCTAAAGCCTTATAGTCTGTCAGTGCTATGAACTGATAAATTAGCCTTTCAGAAATAACAGTAAATCAGGGGAATGGAGGTAAAAGTGCTCACATCATGCCAATAAATATTATGGGAAGATTCTAGTTTTTGAAAATAGGTCAATATGTGCAGTAAAGGGAATCCATGAGCTGCACAGTGCAAGACAGTAGTGGATGGTGTCCAGAATCTATTTTTCCAATAAGAAAACAGAAAAGAAATGCAGAAACCAAAAATTCAGTGTCAGTGCCTGGGAAATATACAAGTATGACATGTTATGGTAATTGTGGAAAACAGTTCACCTGAGTAAGGATTTAAAAATTCAATTGAAAATAAGAACAGACGAGTTTTAAACAAGCATAAGTGAATACAAATAAAGAAGAGTAAAGAAGAAGGAAAAGTGAAAAGTAATAACGTGTCTGTAGACCTGTGTAGAAAATACAGATCCTCATGGATCTATACAGGAAGCCATAGTCTAACAAAGTCAAGCAGAAACAAGAGCATAGAATGAAGTAGAACAGCTATACTCTTCAAGATTTGAATTAACTTGTCTGTAATAGCACATAAATTGTTAAAACTAACAAAATTATAGTGTTGGTGAAATATTTGCTAAAATGAAATTAAAGAAAAAATTGGTGCTACTTGAGATGAGAACTTAGTGTGGCTGCCTTGAGCTATTTATGACTGAAAATTGCGACTGATCCACACCTGGCTGAAATAATCAGGAGGCATTTAATTAATTATACTGAGTTTTCTATATGTTTAAATAAGCAGGGAAAAAATTACATGACACAAATCAGAAAAGATATCCAACACAAAATAAGAGAGAGCGAGAGACAGAGACCAAATCAACTCAGGGAGCATAGGAAAAGAAAAATGTCTTGTGCAATGCCATAAGAGTGGGAATAAAGGAAGAAACAATTATTTCTATAGTCACCTAAACTGTAGAACACAAAAAAGCACACTTTAGTTCATTAAACTTAACCAAAAAATTGCAGATCTCCAAGTTAGTATATAAGACTGATAGAAGCAATTTACGTGAATTTCTCTGTAATCTGCACCACAGAAACATAAATGTTAAATTTTATTTAAACCTCATCCAATAAAGACTTTTGCAAACTAATCAACTGTGAGGAGAGGGTAGTAAGATATTACTGAGGTGCAGGATATAGCTTTGATTAATAGGATATTAAATAACACTCAGCAATTTGACTGGTCATGAATTAATCTCTTTTCTTCCTGTTGATATATCTCATACCTCACTTATCACTATGTCAAATGTTTGATATAAGGTATTAAATAATTTTGAACATTTTTTAGATTACTCAGTTATAAACCTTGTGACTTTGTAACCTCATATCATTTGTTTCATGACAGCCCATTACATTAAAAAGTCTAGAGGAATCTAATGATGCAGTTATGAAATTTTTGCAGTTAGGAGTAATTACTATGAACACCTGGTTGCAAGTAAAAGACAGAAAAACAGTTGTTTAGAGAGATCTTACCATTATAGAATAAAAGATATACCAGATTTTGCTGTTGGTAAGAAAAGAAATGCAAATCTAGAGATACCACTAAAAAAGGTGAAAAGACACATTGGAGAACAGATCATATTTTGTCCTGTTGTGTTTTGTTATGACAAATCATGAACCAAAATAATAAAATGAAAAAAATAATGGGTGTCAATGGAAATGTCCAGAGTGTTCCAGAGTGGGTAGATAGCCATTCAAGGAAAAGTACAAAATAAAAAGATTTCATGGAGGTCCTCATTACCTACATATCATGCTATTACTTCTGCAAGGAGATCCTCAAGAGATCTGGTCCTGCTCCTAAACAGAGAAACGAAAGATTTCTACTCACCCATTTCTCTGTAGGCCCGGAATCAAGATGTCATGGTAATAACTGCCGGTAAAGAGAACAAAAACATATAAGAACATAATTAACTAGGAAGAGTAAAATACTATTAGAAAATCCATAATAATAATTACTAATCCAGTTGACATCTGACACCACTTTGTATAGAGTAATTCAGCTGACTAATTGAACCTGTGTTTCTTAATTTTAATGAAAAGACTTAGTATCTAAAATTCAAGCAAAGGAGTTTTTCTGAAAATATAATCATATCCGGAATTTTTATTATAATTTCCAGGAAGTAGTGGCATGACTCATGACCTTGTGAACTCAGAACACATAATTTGATAATAGGCCAGTAAAATTACAGACCAAGATTGTCCTCGATTTTTTCTCATTTCACCACCCAAACTCCCAAATTTTATTTCCATTTTTTCTCCTTTTTGCTGTCACAGGGTTGGTTTTACTTTTTCCAAATAAAGCCAAAGAGAGGATCTAGGCCTGAGAAAATATTATCTTAGAGCATAGTGTCCAAATTTAATTTCCTTAGGTAGAATCAACATAGAGCTATGTTGTACTATTTTAGAGGTGACCTCTGATCTTGAGGTTTCAATGTCCAGCTGTTATCCATTTCCTTTAAGAAAAAGGTGGTAATCCACCTTGGTGTGTGTCATTTTGAAAAAATTTAAGTCACACAGCACTACTGTGATAACCGAAACCTGGAATTAAATTTTAAGATGTTTGGCCACAAAAGGAGAAAGTAGTTTAATAGTGTAATACATATATAAGCCAAGTTAAGGAGGAAATGTACTACAAACACCATTGTCAAATTTCAGCAAATAGTAACTGACTCCATTCTGAGAAACCCATAACTACTAAACACACAGATATCTTGCTGGACTGTCTTACATATATGCAGCTTCCTCTCCGTTAAGGTAACTAGACCAGCCTAGTAATTTTTAATATGAAACATTTATTTCCATACAAATAATGCTGGAAATACATCTACACAAGACCCAGGGCTCCTTTGCATAGAGCCATTGGTGCAAATAACACCTAGTAGTACCTAAACAGTTATTCAAAGAGAAACTCAGTTTACCAGCCACCTGCAAACAAACAAGTACAATTCACTGCCCCCAAGACTTAATGGAAAACTTACCCTTATCCATTTCCAAACTCCCAGATAACACACGTTTTTCAGTATCCCTGGAAGAGCCCTTTAGTAATGTATAGGGAAAATAGGGCCCGAATACGTTGAACATCAAGTAGAGACAATAAAGCTTGATTGTTTGGGTTCTATACAGCTATAGTAATACAGCAACCAGAGAAATAATACTGCTTATGAAGGCTATAAATGTTACAGATCATAATGAAAACAGATGTTGACAAAAGGAAACAAGGCTTGGATACCAAAACATTGTGTTACACACTTGTGTTGGGTTGGTGTGTGGGGGGACAGGTAGCAGGGAGGCCACAGGGAAGGATCTGTGAGAAGCTGCTGGAAGCTCCCCCTGCTCCAAAGGCCCATCTCCAGCCAAGGCTGAGCCCATCAGCAGTGGTGAATGGACTTCTGCAATTAACCTATTTTAGAATGGGAAAATAAAACTGGTATATGACCTGCAGGGCAGAGGAGAGGGGGAGGTGAGAGCAATACCCGAGCAGAGATACCAAGGTCAGTGAGGAAGGAGTGGGAGTGGATGCCTGAGCAGAGCTCATGACACTCTGGGAAGCCCATGCTGGAACGGTCTGTTCCTGAGGGACTACACCTCATCTGAGGGACTCACATTGGAGGAGTTCATGAAGGATTCCCTCCCATGGGAGGGACACCACATTTTAGAAGGAGAAGACTGTGAGAAGTCCTTCTCCCTGAGGAGGAAGAAGTGGCAGAAAACAGTGTGTTATGAACTAATGGTAAACACTATTCCCTATCCCCAGCAGGGGAGGACGTCAAGAAATCAGGAATGAAGTACTTTGGGCCTGGGAAGAAGGAAGGGATAGGGTAGGGTATTTGAAGTTTGGTTTTGTTTTCACATTGTCCCGCTCTGATTTGGTTTGTGAAAAAATATTTTATTTTTTTTTTCCTTAAGTCAAGTCTGTTTAAGCTGTGACCATAATTGGTGTGTGAACCCTCCCTGTCCTTGTTTTGACCCATGAGCTTTTACCTGGATTTTCTCCTCCCCATCCCACAGTGGAGGGAGGAGTCAGTGGGTGGGTGTGTTTCTTTGTTGCCAGCTGTCCCTAAACCATGATACTGCTTGCATAGGAATGCTTGCTTCAAACTCAAGATTCTGCATTGTGGAATACCACAAAGCCAGTAATGTTTGAAAACTATCTCTCCATGTTGATTTTTTCTAATCATGCAATAAAGAATTCAGAGATAATATGGCAAATGATTTGTATTCTTTCTGCCTGTGATCCTCCATGCGCCTCCCCAAACCATCCTGATAGACAGATAGGAGCAGCTTCACATTCACAAGCCATGGTCCTCATGGGAGACTTCAACCACCCTGATATCTGTTGGAAGAACAACTCCGCTAAATACAAACAATCCAGGAGGTTCCTAGAGTGCAAGGATGATAATTTCCTTTTCCAAGTAATCGAGGAACCAACAAGGAGAGGTGCTATGCTGGATCTTGTCCTCACTAATGAAGAAGGGCTGGTGAGGGGTGATAAACTCAAGGGCAGTCTAGGTTGTAGTGACCACAAAACGGTGTAGTTCAAGATCCTTAGGGCAGCAAGGAGGGCTCACAGCAAGCTTACTAGCCTTGTCTTCAGCAGGGCACATTTCAGCCTCATCAAGGATCTGCTCAAGAGAGTTTCTTGGGATAACATCCTGGAGGGTAGAGGGGCCCATGAAAGCTGGCTGATATTTAAGGCCCAAGAGTGTTGCACCCCAACTAAGAGGAAGTCAAGTAAAAACTCCTAGAGGCTGGCATGGATGAGTAAGCAGCTCCTAGAAAAGCTCAAACTGAAGAAGGAACACAGGGGGTGGAAGCTGGGACAGGTATCCTAGAAGGATTACAGGGAGGTTGTCCAAGCACCTGGGGATCAGGTTAGGAGAACCAAATCCCTGCTAGAATTAAATCTTGCCAGGGATGTTAAGAACAGTAAGAAAAGCTTCTTTAGGTATGTTGGGGAGAAAAGGACATCCAAGGAGAGTGTAGGCCCTGTCCTGAAGGAAATGGGTGAGGTAGCAGCACAGGATATTGAGAAGGCTGAGGTCCTCAATGACTTCTTTGCTTCCTTCTTCTCTGGCAAGTGCTCCAACCTCAACACAAAGGCCACAGAAGGTGAAAGCAGGGACTGGGAGAGTGAATTACCCCCCACTATACGAATAGAGCAGGTTCACGACCATCTAAAGAACCTGAAGGTGCATAAATCTATGCACCTGATGAGATTCACCCACAGGTCCTGAGGGAGCTGGCGGATGAAATTGCTAAGCTGCTGTCCATCACATTTGAGAAGTCATGGCAGTCTGGTCAAGTTCCCACTGATGGAAAAAAGGCTAACATAGCCCCTATTTTGAAAAAGGGGAAACGGGAAGACTCAGGGAACTACAGGCCAGACAGTCCTACCTCTATGCCTGGCAAGGTCATGGAGCAGATCATCCTGGAAAATCTGCTAAGGCACATGGAAAATAAAGAGGTGACTGGTGACAGCCAGCATGGCTTCACTGAGGGAAAGTCATGCCTGACCAATTCGCTGGCCTTCTACAACAAGGCTGCAGAGATGGTAGATGGTGGCAGATATCTCTTCAGTCTCCTGCAAGATTTTTAATTTCATTTTTATATTCTGGATTAATTTTAACTCCCAATTATTTGGCTAGAAAGGGAAGTAGGAAAATTTTATGCTTTGAATAATTTTCTCATGATTTATCAATTAATTTATGCTTTAAGAAACTTTTATTTACAATGTTGTCCCTGCTCCACCCAGGTCACGTGTTCTTTGCACAACAATTCACAATGGAAACATTATAAACTGCAAAAACTCAGACCTGACAAGGTAGCTTATTGCCATTGGTTTGTTATTTCTGAAGTAACAGGAAATATTTGCTGCAAATCTTTCTGTTACAGCTGTGAGAAGTCTTGCAGGACACTTTTGTTAAACAGGGTTAAACTACAATGTGACTAAGATGAACTGTTACTTCATTAATAGTATTAGATGTAAAAAGTGTTGCTTGATAAAAAGATCAAATGCATGGCAGAAAAATGAAGAGAGAAAAAGGAATTACACTATTCCAAACAGCTTCCAGCAGCTGCTGAAGAAGGAACACCCTGAAGCATTCAGCAAACCCCTAGACTGAACATTGTGTAGGGTTATAAAGAGGAGTGGCTTGGAAGAGAAGACTGAATGAAATTTCTTGTCAGCCAAGAATAGCGAAGAGGATATACAGCACTCTTATTGGATTCTGAATATTTCAGCACCAAGAGACTTCTTCCACTGTGCTGAACAAGTGGAAGGAAGGAGAAATTCCTGCTAACTTCAAAGAGCTAGGATGAGAGAGAACTCATAATAAAAATCAAATCATCTTCTCACCTGCCCTCTGTAACATTATGCTCACTAAGATAAACAGAAGGCGTTCTAGCTTCAAGGAGGGAATAGTTCTCCACCTTTGTGTCATCTTTGGATCAACAGTATAGCTTATTCAGAAAGGTTGAGGCAAGTGTCCAAGCACTTCTAGTGAGAATTCTGTGCTTCAGGGATTGGTGCAGGGGCAGTAGAGCTGCCCACTCTTTCTCTCTTTTCTTCTTAATGACTAGAAAATAGGACATGCAGATAAAATCTCACATATTTTAACAAAAACATTTTACTTCAGCAATCCCATTTATTTTTCTATTTGCCTAAGTTACTCCTTTTACTCCCAACTCTCTTCATTAGTTCTTGAAAAACTTTAGTGCTAGGGACAGTGATAATGGTGGAGGGGGGATCATAAAAAAACACTCTGTATGTGTTTCCTCTCCTCTCTTAGTGCTAAGATTCAGGAACCAAATCCTTGTCTTTATTACATGGGTATGAGAACAAGTAAAATAAAAGAGGAAAATGAAAGTGGAGAATTGTAAAAAGGCTTGTTGACATTAGAGGGAATGATATTACAGTTTTGTGACCCAGTCATGTTTGTTGTTAATTAAGTATAGTTTTAAAGAAGTATTTTAGATATAAACACATCTGTTGCATTAATAATAGTTACCAGCTCTGACTTCTAGTTCACTCCACAAGACACCTTCTTAAACTTAAGGGAAAAAAGATTATGCCTATTCTTACCTATACAAAGGTGAAGTTTACAATGAGCAAATTAATGCCATCTGTTAATAGTGTATTGTATTTGTATTGCTAGCAGTCAGTTTATAATCACAACACAATATTAAATATTGATAGAACTCTGGACTTTACAGCTGTGCCTATTAGTGGTTATACCTTTAAATATATTTGACTTTGTTATAGACTATTAGGAAATGTTCTGTCACATGTAAGGCATGCAACAGGGAATAGCTACCATTTGAATCTTCATGGACTATTAATATAATACAATAGACTAAATGTGGCTGCTATGAGATTGCTTTTGAAGGAACCAGGTTTGATATTTCTATGTTCCTTTCTATTTTTGTGTCCTTCTGTTCACTATTTTGGTACACTAATATAGGCGAGATAGGTTACTGAAATGTAACATGAAGAGAAAAAATCATTGATTTGTTGATGCATCTCAGAAGGAAAACACTGTATTTCTTGTTCAAGCCACTGTGGATTAAAATGTAATTCCATTCATGAGGTAAATAAATATTTTTAGGGGAGTATGATTGTGTAATTTGGCTGATATTAGTCTTTCTGCTTCCATAATGGGAAGTGACAGAGACTTGAAAAGTTCCTCCGATGGAAATCAATAATGAATTTATTCTTAAGACCAAAACCAACAGTATACGTTACCAGAGCCAAAATAGTGACACAGAGAAGAGAACTTCTTCCTTCTGCATGACAGCTACAACTACACCCCAAGGTCATTCTTACTACTAAATTAACTAGGAAACACATTGATAATATTTTCTTAATCCAGAAATGGATTTTAATAATTTTGAAATGTAATAGCATAAATGACTGCCCTGTCCTACTCCCACTGAACCCAATGGTTATAGTAAGAGTGGGAATGGATTTGTATTTTTTAGTCATTCTGCTGGTTATGGTTTTGACAGTATTATATTTTGATCTCTGCCAGGTTAGTTTTGTTTTTGAACTGCTGTATTTATTTTAAATTATTATCAATTAATATTTAATAATATTTAATAATATAATACTATATCAATATAACAATAATAGTAACAAAAGTAATAACAGTAGTAGTACTAATACCAATACTAATAACTCTTGGAGATACTAAAACATAACAAAACTTTATTAGTTACTCACCTCATTCGAGGACTAAAGGTTCTTCCTATACACCGGAATTCAATGTTGAGGTTCTTGGTTCTCCTGATGTGCTGATTCCACAACATGTTTTAAGATGAAAGAGTCTTCTGAGCCTAACAGCTTAAAAAACAGAGTAGCTCTTTCTAAACAGCAAAGAAAATATGTATACTCAAAACAAACAAACAAAAATAGATCACTTGGTTTATGTTTTTCTTTACTCATAACCTTTCATATACTTGAAGGGCTACATGTTAAATAAATAAGAATAGACACCATTCTAGACGTCCTAGGAACATGCCCAACCTTGGTAAAAATGGTTAAGTTCTGTGACAGTTATTATTAATAATTAACATATTTGTTACTTCATTATTTTTTTTTAAGTCACATAGGTGTACTAATTTTAATACTGCATCTGTAAATGTAACAGATTCTTCTAAAGTAACCTGAAATACATTTTTAAAATGTTACAGCATTTTTCCTTCTTTGGTAACAATTTCAAGTTTGTTTTGGAAGTTAATTGTGTGACATATGCTTCTGTCAGTGATACATCAACAAACTGTATTTATACTTCATTGTATGTTCTCTTAGCCCACCACAACTGAGGTCTGATCGAGACTATAGCCTCAAGTGACTATAAACCAAACAATTATTTTTGAGACTAATGTGTATGCTTCCTAATGATTCACAACATTAAACTCTCACTTGGCAAGACAGCAAAATCTCTCCTCTTTTGCTCCAGGCACAAAAATTCTGTGGAATATTTTTTTTAATGGTTGTGGATTAGTAAAAAGCAATTTAAAACTTCAGTGGTATTTGCTCAGGGTTGCTTGCATGCTTGTAATTGTTACCAGAATGTTTGTTTGGAAATTTGTTAGATTATGTATCACACACGATAACTCTATATGCCAAGCTCACTGCTGTAATACTTGGCACTGCCATTGCTTATGCTGATTTCAACACCACTTAAAATAGTATCTGAATTTATAGAATCAGAGAATCATTTAGATTAGTATGTACCTCTTCCCCCTGAGCAGAGGGGAAGGATCACCTGCCTCAATCTTTTTTTCTTTTTTTTCTCAAAATTTTGCCATGAGGATGCATTGCTGTCTCATTATCACCTTGGTATCCACCTGGTCTGTGAAAGGTAGGTATGTATGGATAGCCTAGTTTTTTCTTGGGAGATATTTTTCATTTGAACCTCAGATGGAGATCTAAAGAGGCAAAAATGCACCATGTTTGCAGTGGGGTTTTTTTTAGTTTCTTTAGAAAGTGACTAAACAGATAAATCAAGTTTAAGTATGTTTTACTGGGATGGAGTTAGGTTTGGTTTTTTTTTCTTTACAAATGAAACATTAATAATTTAGTATTTTTTGAAACATCTGTGTATTTCTGAGTAGTACTTGTTCATGAACAAGTACTAGCTTTCCCTTTTCCTCACTCTTCCGCCTCTACACATAGACTGAAGGTGGACAAGAAGTTGGGAGAGGACACAACCTGGAAAGCTCCCCTAAATTGGCCAAAATATTCCATGCCATATCATTTCATGTTCAGAAATAAAAACTGAAGGAGGAGGTGTGGAAATGGGGGATATAGCCACTGCTTGGAGATTGTCTGGACATTTGTTTGCTTGCGAGACATCTGTCTGGTCATCTGTCTGCATACTGAAGCCTAGTTTTCCAGAAAATGGCTGGAGTTCTGCTTGCTAATGGGAAACAGTGGAAGAATCTCTCTTTTAGTTTTACCTGCATTTGCAGTTTTTGCTTTCCCTATTAAATTGTCTTTATCTCAATCCACAAATATTCTCCTCTACCTTCCATTTTCTGCCGGTCCTGCAGGAGAGGTGCATGGTGAAACTGCATGAATGTCAGCCAGGATCAGTGTGCCAGAGAGATTCCATTACTGGAGAAGAGCAATACCTCTGTTCATAAAAAAGGAAATAAAAAAAGGGAAATAAATTTAAGGCAGGGCAGGGCGGGGCAGGGCAGGGCAGAGCAGGGCAAGGAAGGGCAGGGCAGGGCAGGGCAGGGCAGGGCAGGGCAGGGCAAGGCAGGGCAGGGAAGGGAAGAGAAGGGAAGGGAAGGGAAGGGAAGGGAAGGAAAAAGGAAAGGAAAGGAAAGGATGTTTTGAGCAACTATTAGTCTGGTATTTTGGCTTCAGTGACATTTTAATTTGTACAATGAATTTTGAAGGAAAAAATAATTTCAAATATGATGGTAAATAGAGTACGACACATTTTCAGCATGATTTTATGAAGGCTATATCATATAAAATGGTATAATTTTTCTCATAAGATTTGCTAAATGGTTTCCTGCTGTGGAGTTAATCTATTTAAATTTAGGTACAGAAATTGCACAGTGCCCCATAGAGGGTTCTTAGTTCATGCAGAAATTTCAGGATTTAATATAAGTGTGACAAATGAGAGAACTACCAAGAGAGGGAAATAGGTGGGAGATTTTTTAATCTGTGGAATATAGTAGTTGGAAGTTTCCACTAATACAGAAGATGATGTGATCATTCTGTAGGAGGAATTAAATAACAGTGTTGACTAGTGCAAAACAGAATGAAACTTTAGAGTACAAAGTGAAGAGTCATGCATTTTCTCTGTTTTGTGGAGAGACATTTAAAGGCTGCCATGGCTTTGCTTGTTAAAGAAAAGGACTTAAGAAAAGAATATGATGGCACTTCAAAGACTTTTGGAGGATAAAAATCAAGATAAAGATTAATTACTTAGGTTACAAAATAAACTACCAAAGGATCAAAAATTATAAATCAGTCATGAATATATTTTTACGGCAAATTAAAAACCTATTCCAACCATGTGAAGAGTGATATTCTAAAAATGTTCCAATTAGATAAAAGAAATCTGAATTATTTTAAGATGGAATCTGATATGCTCATGAAAATGGTGAAAAGAGGTAAGAAATTAGTATACAGTGTGAGTATTTATATAGCAAATCTAAGTCAAGAGGTTTGGTTTAGAGACTGGGAAACTGTTGCTACAGCCAGGAAATATTGGAAGATGGTATTAATTTCATTGGATTGCACAGCATGGCCTGCTTCCTCATTTACTGCAGGAGATTTGTAAGCAAATTCTTCACCTCTGTGGAGATCTAGGATATTAATGATAATTGTCATCTATTCTGTCTTCCTATGCTACATTACAGTTGTGAGTTTGGTCTTCTACTGCAGGTTTAATCTATTATAGGATATTGAGTTGTGCTTCATAGCCACGCTTGTGAGTAGATGTTTTGTGGTTCTTTCTAAGCCAGACATGTTTTATGGTTGCTGCCCTGTGTCTGATAAGCTCATCGATGCAGATTCTCTCTTCCACACTTGCATTCTTTTACTCATCAATAGAATACATTATTGACATTGTTTATTACTTGTACTAAATAAATAAATGGGAAATAATCTCTGAGATATAAAAGCTATCAATTTTATTGAGCACCTCTTGCCAACATATACATGTAGATAAGGAAATATATTTGTCATACTTGATCTTAACATTTAAGTCAGAATCTCTGCTGAAGAGAGAGAAAATAAAGTAAAATATGCATCATTATGGATAGAGAGGTATTCACAGAAGTAAATATCTCCTGTAATGTTATGAAGAAATAGAAAAAAGCTTTTCTTACCCTTTATGGATGCTTTGTTATTTCTACAGTTTTCCATTTTGCACAGACGGTAAATAAAATGTATACTCCTTTAAATGTTACCAGCCAACTAAACGCACTCAAACCTCCACAAGATATCTGTAATGGATTAAGTACATTTTTAAAACTTTTCACAAGATTTGTTGTTTATAAACACAGAGATAGGATGGAAAATATTAGGGTCTTACAGAAAATCTTCCTCAGATGTCTACTATCCAGCAGAAACACTCAAAGAGCTTACAGTAGTTACTGAATTTGTAAGCATATGCATCACTGCTTTCAGAATTCCTCAAGTGTGAGTCTTAGGTTTGTCTATAGTTTGAAAGTAACTGAGACCAGTGTTATAGATCTGCACTTTAGAAGACAGATTATCTGCCTTCTGGTCTTGCTTCTGACATGAAATTTCCACCTTGCCTGCTGTCTGGAATGAGTAAGAGCCACTTTTAAAATAAAAGCTACCAGAGCACAAAGTCCACACAGAACAGAATTAGTCTCATAGATGGAGCTGGACAGCAAATTGTCAGCACTGTGTAACTGCTAATACAATAATTTAACTGAAATATGCTTAACATAATATGGGCTTATCAGTGACCACAAATGTTGAAGGTCTCTAATTTCACATCTTGGCTAATGTGAAAACATCTTCTCAGACACTGGACTTACACTGACTCCATAAATTGCAATAAGCTACTGAGTAAACAGCACCATTTGCTTTAGCTTTTTCATCTTTCCTAGAGAACTTTTCATAGAGTTTATACAGCAAGTTATTGGCAGCAGAGGGGTTGCTGGGGTGGCCTCTGTGAGAAGATACCAGGGGCTGCTCTGTGCTGGAAATAGTTGGTTCCAGCTGACTCCAACAGATCCACCACAGGACACAGCTGAGCCCTTCAGCCAAGCGGCTGTCACCTCTGGGAAAACACATTCAAGAAAGGGCAAAACACTGCGCAGCAATGTGAGGAGTGAGGAAGAAAAAGCTGTGAGAATTACAGAGAAAGTACCACGATCAGTGAAGAAGAGAGGAGGCATTTCATCTTTGTTTCTCACCATGCACCTCTACTTTGGTTAGCAATAAATTAAATTGATTTCCCTCAAGACAAGTTTGGTTTGCCCATGACAGTAACTGGTAAGCTATCTCCCTGGTTTTTTCCTGACCCACAAGCTTTTCCATCTTATTTTTTCCCCCTGTCCAGTTGAGCCAAGGTCAAGCCACCACAAACCCAGATTTTAACGATTTGTGAAACTTCGAATTGTTCTGGTTTTTCGTTCTTGTTGGGGTTTTTGTGTTGCTTTTGTTTGATTGATTGGTTGTTTTTTGTTATTGTTTTGGTTTGGTTTTAGTTTTGGATTTTGTTTTTGTTGTTTTGCTTTTTTTACCCCAATAAGCTGGAGAGATCAGAGGCTGTAAAGCTGTTAAGCTTTATAGTTCTAGCAAACTTTGCAAAGGTATCACATGGCAGTGTTCAAGAACAGTATTCTGTTGATTGTAATATAGAACACTAAACATGCTGATAATGGTTGTCCTAGTTATACTTTTCCTAAAATAAGAAGTTTACCCTCACAATATAGTAAAAAGAATCTGCAAACGTATATTTGTATTACAGAAAACCCTGATTTAAAGTACAGCAATGTAAATCTGTATTTAAATTGAAATATAGAAATGTTAAGAGCCCTTGGAAAAAAGACATGGCAATCAAAGCTAATTTTGAACAGCAGGAAGATCCTTTGTTTTTTGAAGCAAATGGGACAATCATTACTTACTTAGGTAGATCACTACTAAGGTCCAAATCTGCAACAGCATACGATAGTAAATTCAATATATTTTGTATAGTACAGAGTGAAACATTGTGCTTGTCTGTGATGCATAAAGTTAAAAATATACATATTTAATTAAAACCTAGACATCATTACTGGAAAAGATGTCTTCACAGACCCACAGCTTATTACCCGATTACAGAATCACAGAATCATCATAGATAGAAAGGACCTCTAAGATCACAAAGTCCAACTGTCAACACAAAAAGAACCTCCAAAACCTTGGCCATTAGAGCATGTCCTGAAGTTCCAAATCTACATGGCTTTTTAATACTTCCAGGGATGGTGACTCAACCACCTCCCTGGGTAGGCTGTTCCAGTGCCTGAACACTCTTTCAGTATAGAAATTCTTCCTAATATCCAATTTAAACCTCCTGCCGCAACTTTAGGCCTTCTGGTAATAAGGTTAACAATACACCTTAGTCATAACAGTACAACAGGTGTGGCAAGAGGCTAAGTGAAAAAGATGAGGGAAGATAAAAAGCAAAAATGCTCAGTTAGCAAACCCTTTGTCACTATAAGAAAAACTTGAGAACTTCAAGTGTTACTTTAATACTTTTATTTCTTTAGATAAAGTAATTTTTGTCTTCTACAGCTTTCAGTATAACAAAATCTACTTTTCAAAACATAAAATTTCTGATTTCTGTCATCATAGTAAGTCCAAAGGAAAAATGTATTAATTTTGAAAACATACTGGTTTGAATATTCTTTGCCTAAATATTCTGGAAACAGGTTTTGGTTGAATAATTTCCTCTGAAATAACACTCTCAGTGGCTCCCAAGTGGTGGCTTGCCTCTCTTAGTCTGAGCTTTTGTTTCCATGTCACAATTTTATTCTTTCCCAGTACAATATTAATACCTTGGAAGGAAGCCAGGAGGTATGTCCTTACTTTAACAAAGTAAAGTAATTAGAATACTAAAAGCATGATACTGGAATAACAAGAGCACCTGTGTGATTTATTTTTTTTTTTTTGGTTCCATTAAGGCTTGGTAACAAAAGCAAGAAATTGCAATATATCATACCAATCTTTTCCTGACCAAGAGAAGAGTGAAAATCCACAGAAAGTTTCTTATCTTTCCATCTGATCACTTTCTTGTGGGCTTCTGGTCTTAGAAAAATATTAGCACAGATCCTGGGAAACTTTCATTAACCTGAGTTCAGGTAGCTTTGCACTTCTGTTAATTTCTTTGCTGCTTTTCTGTTCTTAATCTTTTTAGCCACTAAAAAGAAATTCCATATCCTGGACTAAATCCAAAACTTATGGTAAAGTTTACAATTCACTATATTCACCTGCATCTCATTGAAAAGTCTTACTTGTGTAATGCTCCCTAAACCTACCCTTCCGGGCAGAAGGAGGAACAAGATGGAAAATAAAACCATTAACAAAAGAAAGGAAGACAGGAAGAAAATGGGAAAATAGTAAATTGAGAAGCAAACAAAACACAGATTTTATTTTTCTATTTATTGGATATTCTAATCCACAAGATAGTGATTGTCCTGAGTACTCAGCACTGGGGAAATTTCAGATTCAAACTCTTCTTAAAGTCTGAACTTCAAGCCCACATCAGTGAGCCTCCTGCACTGCGTGCCAGCCCAGATCCTCCCATTATTCCTACACATGCATAGAGTGCAAAAGTGAATTTTCATTTTCAGTCCTGAAAAGCCTGCCAGAGCCAGTACAAAGAATTACGAGGTAAACAGCTGTTGTGCTCTTAACCATGGCAAGCAGGA
>NW_009953806.1:110237-123772 GCF_000747805.2 Chaetura pelagica
GAATGATAACTAATGGGAGCGAGGGGGGAGGAGGGTTGCTCCAGCATGTCAGCAGGCTTTGCCCCCTCAGCCCAAACCCAATACAAGCCACATCAGTCGAGTAAGATATCACAGGTCTGTAAAACACATCTGTGTCTTTAATTACTAGCTTGGAAAAAACAATAGTGGCCGTATTAGTATGCTGGCTGTGGAGACATAAATGCTCATTAGAAAGTGCTCAAATGTAATAGAAGAAAGAAGAAATTACTTGCGGTTAGGTGGCTTCCTCCAGGCTATTGAATGTAAAATGTAATCATTTACCTTGGTGGAATTAATTACTTTGCTTTCCTTTTGACTGAAATGTTAATTATTAATTTATTATTTATTAATTTCTTATTTTTAGGGTAATAGATGTTTAATGTCTTTCCAAACAGTGCAAACACACCTACACAAGAGGATTTTTCTTTGTATTTGTGAATCTGTTTTTTTTCTCCACCAAGAGTCTGAAACACATTTGTAATTTTATCATCATCACTATTACTGTGGCTTGTCTAGTGTCTAATGGCTCTGCCTCTGTCTGTTTGAGGCAAAGAATGTCTATAGCAGGAAAATGCGGCCTTTGCCACCAAAAGGTGAGGGCCCCTCCCTGGAAGTGTTCAAGACCAGGTTAGACGGGGCATTGAGCAACCCGGTCTAGTGGGAAGTGTCCCTGCCCAAGGCAGGGGGTTTGGAACTAGATGATCTTTAGAGCTTCTTCCAACCCAAAATGAGGCCAAGTGGAAAGTTTTCCTAAAGTACAACTTCTGTGAATTTCTTACTGAAAATGTGGCTAAAAATTGAACTTTTAGAATGAAAAATATATGTATTACCTGAAAGTTTCATTAAATGCAATGATTTAGAGAGGAAAAAACCCAAAACAATCCAATTGCTTTATTGTTTAAAGTTACCAAGGCATAGATAATTTAATTCAGTTTGGGCTTTATCTTGATCTGTAAATACATTACTGAGGGAAGAACCTAATGCATCAGGTGATCCAAGAAACTCCTGTTGTTTTGTTTTAGCTGTACAATTGACTGCTGGACACCAAATATGTGCTTCATTAAGATCATGTTGTAGAGCATGTGATTTTTTTCAATAATGGTGTATCATTTTCCAAAAACAAAGGAGATACTGTGCACAAAGTAGAGGAGAAAAATTACCTTGAGGTACTTTTATTTTCTGGTTGTTCTGTACTAAACTAGAAGTAATCCAGTGTAGTAAGCAATCTGCTTCCTCTTCATGGATACTTTAGAAATGAATTATTGATGTTCTTTGGCTCATCATTTTAGGATTTTTAGGCAACTGAAGGGTGTGATCTACCTTGTCATATGCCATAGTCAGATAAAATAGCAATATTCTAGTATATCCCACTGGGAATGCTACTAGAGAGAAAATGAGAAATTAATATGTAGCTGTGATATATGCCAAGGTACCATTTGCAGCAGTTAATAGACAGAAGATTAAAGTACAGAGAGCTGGAAAGATACCAGCTTTCACAGGTCCTGTTAATAATTCTTGCTTCATGTCACAACATTATCACTCTGCAAGAATTCCAGGATATGACTGCTCTAAGATCTTGTTCCTCTCCCTAAAGATATGGATTACATAAAAAGACTTTTTCCAGCTCAGCTTGATGGACCAATTTTCACTCTATCTCTTTCTCCTTAGCTTGTCCTAACTTGTACAAGCCTTATAAATATTGAAGGGACACTGCTAAATCTGGTGAGCTTAAAATTAAATCTCCCAATTTCATCTGGTTTGTAAATATGACACACTGCCCCTCTGCTCTGCCTCTGTTGATTCTAAGAGCAAAAACAAAGCAATGTGAATTACAAGGACCCCTCTCTTGAAACCCGGTGGTGTTTCAGTGTGGGTGTCAGTGTGCTCTGCATGTCTGAGGACTTTCAAAGGAATCAAAAGTTGGAAGAGTGTCTTTTAGTCTTAAATCTGTCACATTTTTCATCAGTCAGCTTTTTTTTTTTTTTTTTTTCTTTACTCCAGGTAGGACACATCCTATTCTTTCCCTTTTCCCCTAAAAGCAGCTGCATGAATATTGAAGCATGCAAGGAAAACGTCTCCTTTTTTGTACCCAGAACCAAAGCAGCCTCCAGAGAGCAAGATAAATAATTTCAATGAATGTCTTATCCAAACCCTTAATTTCTGGTTCAGAGCACACTAAATTTCCCAGGAGAAAGAAAAAGGCTACACTCTTATTGTGTAAATAGTTGTAATAGAGACTATGAAGTCTATATCCTCCACTGCGGAAAATTTAATCATCAGGATTGAAGAAAACTCCATGTACTGAGTGAGACCCCCATATGGAGTACTGTGTTCATCTCTGGAGTCCCCAACATAAGAAGGACATGGAGCTCTCGGACTAAGTCCAGAGGAGGACCACAGAGATGATCAGAGGACTTGAACACCTCTGCTATGAGCACAGGCTGAGACAGTTGGGGTTGTTAAGACTGGAAAACAGAAGGCTCTGAGGAGACCTCAAAAAAGAAGAGTTTACATAGAAGAAATTTAGTAATGTACTGAGAAAATGAGAAGTAAAAAGTAATTTTATGACCAGTTGTATGCAATAAACTGAAAATGAATGAATTGAAGCTCTTTTATAGAAAAGACCTATTCCAGAAAGAAATGTATATTTGTGAACTTGGAAATGTTATGATATTTGATAATCCTTTTTTGTAAACCAGGGATAATATTTAAATGTATTATTCTCCCTGGTAAGCAAGATTTCCTACAGAATTTCTTCTATTTAGCTGCGATTTCTATTCTGAGATATTTTGAATATTGGAGCACTTCTAAGGAGTCTGTTCTGTGTAGATACTCCTTAGTCTTTACTAATATCAGAGTTATGATGCTGGTTTTGGATGCTCAGTTCAGAAAGCTGTGTTGGAAATTGAAAGAGCATGCCTAAACACAGATACCTAATGCCTTCTGAGGTATCCTTGCTGTATCTGATACAGTGAGAGGGCCCTTTTGTTATGGTAGCTGGAGGCTAGTCAAGAACCTCTAGAGAAGCATAAATATTGTGCTCAGACAAGCAAAGATAACATCCTCAGTAGTTTTCTCACATGTATTTTTTACTTCCTTGCTGAAAATGCCCAATGCCTTAATTTTGTCTGTTTTGCAACCTTTCAACATATTTTTAAGGACCTTTCCAGATTCCTCAGATTTTAGCCTTATTTAAGGAAACACAACCCCTACGGAAGTTTGTGCAATAAAATTGAACCTTCATGGTCTCTGCCATGCTCAGACAAGTAAATCATGCTCGAAGAGTCTCCTTCCTCCATCTAACCATTTTATGAAACCTGGAGAAATCTAATACAACTGAAACTTGTGCCTGTCAAATTTTTTAAAAATCTGTCAACAGTTTAAAACACATAGATATGATGGTGTCCTAAGACTTATTTTCTGATGAAATCACGCTCAAATGCCACGTTGAAATAACATGCAAACACTCCAACCCACAAATGTTAGGTTCAGAACAAGCATGAGGAAATAAACTCCAGTCAGCTTTTAGGAGTTTTCCATAAACTGCAGATGCCCCTCTAGCATCCTATTAGCCTCAGCAAACTGCAGATGCTCATGGAGAACTAAAATAACAGCCCATGAACTGGTTAGAATTCCATGTGGCTTTGCTTGATGTTCTTTTTCTTTTTCCTTACATAGCAGCAAACACTTCCCAATCAGTATTTGTCCTCACACCTCTCATTACTCAGATAGAGCTGTCAGAGCTATTAGTGTTAAAAAAATGAGATTTACACTTTAGGGATACTTGCTTTGTAAAAGCTTGGCCAGGTATCTTCTGATATGTTGCTTATGTATGGAAAATATATCTTCACTTGTCTTAGGTGCCCAGGTCAACAGTACAGCCTGCAAATAATCACATTTATATCATAAGCAATCACTATTCTCACAAGGCATCAATGCCTCCTGTCCTCTAACATTTTGTAACACAAATAACAACTGACATGAGTTGCCCACTCTCAACAGATCCCCAGAAAAACTCTATAGTTTGTTAACTCAGATAAGATATGTTGTCTATAATCTATTCTGAAGATTTGATTTATTTACATTTTTTTATGGAGCTACTATTAACCTACGTTGATTTACGACTGACTTGTCACCCTGACCTAAACTGTGTGACTGAGATTTGTATGTATTGGCACTACCAGAGCAGTTACACAGAAAGAGTTTACACACTACCAATTAATTGAAAAGGAAGATCTGCTGTAATAAACATAAAGAAGCCAAAACAAACCAGAAAAGCAAGCAAACAACAACAACAACAAAAAAACACAAACAAAACTGAAACCAAATCCAACCAAACAAAAAAACCCTCAACAACCCCAAAAAACCCCCAAATGGTCATTTTGTCATTATCTCAGTTCTCTTCCTATGGTTTGGAAAGTGAAATTAAATAACACACAAAAACCTGACTGTTTCTGAAGCAAGAATCTGAGGCTGGTTTATGGGAATCTTTAACCATAAACCACCTACTGAACCCTGTAATTTACTTACACTGCTTACTGGGAAGATGATGTCCCAGGAATTTCAACCTGGCATCCCAAGGACTCCAAAGCCTCCTAATTATTTCCAGAATATTGTCAAAAATATATGGGGAAACAAATTGAACAGGAAGGACAGAATGCCCAAACAAAATAGTTACTTTACCAGAAGGAGAAAATACCACTTTTTTTTTGAACACTCGTTTACAAAATCAGAATACTACTCATTTTCTTCAGACTTTCTGACTTTTTTGATCTAGAATATATGATATGATATATAAATGGGAAAGGGAAGAAAAAATTTTGCAATCTTATTGTAATTTATGAGACTTAGGTTTCTCAGTCTAGTGTTTTTCCTCACTATAACAAGGAAGACAATAAAGTGATAAGAAGGCCATAGATTTCTTGTGGCCAAGAAGAAGCCACACGCAGTTGTTTGTGCCAACTTCTGTTTTTCACACACAGCATATGATTGTTCATTTATTTCATTTTTCA
This sequence comes from Chaetura pelagica, assembly GCF_000747805.2. Classification (NCBI taxonomy): domain Eukaryota; kingdom Metazoa; phylum Chordata; class Aves; order Apodiformes; family Apodidae; genus Chaetura; species Chaetura pelagica. The sequence continues at coordinate 115,268 of NW_009953806.1, forward strand.
TATGTTTTACTGTTAACAAATGCCCTTTATGGTCCTTCCAGTCTAAATGTTTCTATATTTTATTTTAAAACTTTCAGACTTACTAATGTTTGTTTTAAAAATTAAATTAAAAAAAAAATCATAGCTCATTTCCTCTGAAAAAGTTGTCAGCACTCATTCTGTTTTTCCCGGGTTGTATCTTTGCACCAATACACAAGGAGGAGAGCTTCGTACGCAACTCTACAGAGAATAAATTAGATAATTCATATAAACAGACACAAACATCATGTAATGTTTAAAAACACTGTAATAACAGTGGAACTATAGAGAGAGATCCTAAGTCACTTGAATTGCCCTCTGGAGATGCCTATCTCGGTCAGGAAGGCTTGGATAACTGGAAGCAACTCCAGCTGCCTTTGTTAAATGCTTAAGAGTTCAGTGGGATGAATCCTGTCCCTGTCCTAAGTTTCCTACTGAAACATCCATGCTTCTCAAATAGTCTTTAAATGCAGCTATATAATAAAGCCTTGTTTCCTTGCCCTTCATTGGAAAAAATACCAGGAAAACAGGTTAGTGTGTCTGATTAATAGGGCCTCAAACTTCAGCAAACAACTTAGGTAGCTGAAAACTGGCTCTTTTGCCATTTTATGTTTCCTGGATTGGTATTCCTCAAGAATAAATTATATTAGTAATTTTTTCCTATTATTTGTCAGATAATAATTTATCCCTTTTTTTTTTTTTTTTTTTTTTGGCTGTGCAAAAGAAAGACCATGTTTGAAAACAATAAAGTAATCTCCTCTGAAATCTTCTACAAATAAAAGCCATATTGTGCTATGTCTCAGCTGATGTTTTGTAGTAATAGAATACTGATTTAAAATCTTTTCTCTCTAGCAATCCCTTTTTAAAATTTTTTTTTAAACTATGTGTGGTATTTCCGTCAGCAACATGTAAGAAAATTATTTCTGGTGAGATTTCTTATACACAGAAACTAAGCCACAAACTTATTCTCTATTCTAGACAAGACTGCACGACCCACCATTTTTTCCTACTTCCTCTCTTAAAAAGGCTCTTAAAAAAGGCCTGCTTCTGCCATAGATCCTGAGCTTGGAGGTTCACATTCTTTCCAGTAGTTCTGTTTTGTTATGTATCCACTTTTATTACTTCTATTGTTTTTGCAGAAAATTTAGTGGAACATAGTTTTTTTAAGAACACATTGCATAACAGGAGATTAGTGTTAATGCTTCGCTCAGACCATTTTTATTTTTTTTTTCATTCCCACAAGGATGACTAGAAATTGTGAGTTCACCATAGACTACTCTAATTAACATATGCTCTGAAAAGCCCTTTATGAATCTTTATCAAAGATATCCCTCAGTTGCCCTACTGATAATTCTAGAGTTAAATTTCAGACACAGATTACAAGATTGTGAAAGACGTTGTAAAAGACATCATAATGTCAGAGTCCTATAAGGTCATGATATTAGGTTATATTACTCTAATTATTACTCTAATATTATTACTCTAATTTCAAAAAAAGAGGTTACTCCTTGCTTTGGATAGTCTGTCTGTATATAAGATCTCAAATTACTTATCTGATATTGTTCAAGGCAGAGTGAACATTTTTTTTTTAATCTACCAAAGGCAAGACTACTGTAAACATCCTATCAAGCAAGCAAGAAGTTGAATACTGTGTTGGACTCAAAGTATGAGTTATTGCATCAACTGAAATCTATGTCAAATATGGTGTGATTTGCAAAGCTGCACATGAGAATGTCAACCTTCTTTGTTCCCCAGTGTAGTTTAGTGACAGTGACTTTATACAGTCTAGCAGCAGTGTCATGAATATTCTCAAGAGTAAGTGGGTGGCACATTCATTGAGAGGTGTACGGTGGGTGGCATACAGAAATGACAATATTTTCTGAATAATGTTACTAAAACTGCAATAAATCTCCTGGCACTTTACATATTTTAAGCTCATTTGTCTCTATTTCAATCTTAAATATGTTTATTGTGCGTTATTGTTTTAGCCAAGGCAGCATTATTTTCTCAGCCAGAATCTCTGAATTTGTGGAAAGAAATATATTTTAGGCTAATTTTTACCCTGAAATAACCCCGTTACTACATAAAAAAGGTGAAATAGCCATGATTGATCTTAGATATATTTTTGTTCAAAGTACATGTCCTATGGGTCAATTATCAACCTTAAATGTAGCATCCACAGGAACTCTGTAAAAGGCAGGTTCCTTCTAAAGAAGACATGAATTGTTTGGCCAATCTGACAATCTATATAAAATCCACTTAGCAAAACCAAAATTATTCACTTCTGGATTGCTCTGTAATTTAAGACATTATAACCAGAAATCACTACAGTAGTGGTTTGGCAGATAAGCACAAGGAAGGGACTTGTGGTTGAAACATAGACCTAGAACACAGGAAAAGTGCTTGCTATTCTTGGTCTGGATGCTGTTTTCTTCAGTAGCCATGAGTGACTTACAGCTTTTGAAAGGTGAGACCTCAGGGATCCCAGTGACTTCATCAGGCTTGTGGTCATTTACCATTTCTGAAAAACAATCCCTTGCCCTCTCTGTAATCTAGCTTTCCTGTTTATGAAATGATGTTTAGAAACAGTCAGTTTGGGGGTGAGGGGAAGCAGTGCCCATTATTTTATCTATTTTCAATAGTTCACGCAGGATAAGAAAGAATAAGAATGAGCAAGATGGATATACAACATGAGTAAATAAATTATTGGCAGTTTATTTTCACTATTTATTTATGACTCTGCTAATACAAAATGTGTTGTTGATTCTTTCCTAAAAGGTTTCGTGGTTTTTTCAATGATTAGACACAGCAGTGGTTTTGTGCCCTTTCAGCAGCCTTGTACTTCAGGAATCAAACTCCTCTCCCAACGCACCAGCACAGGAATTGAAAAGTGGTGTTTTACAGTGCCTTAGGGTTACAATCACCCTCTTGTGAACATCTCTAGTGTCTGCATTCTCTAGAACAACCCCTTCTTAGGCTAAAACTTCTTATAGCAATTCTTGGACACTGCAAATTTTTTCAGAGTTCAGTTCATACATACGGACTACCGTTAGCATCCCACATTCACACACATATTCCATGCTATCACACACGTGCACATAGTGTAGGTACAATTGTAGTTATACACACATATAAAAAGATCTGATTTCATCTAACAATGTAACGTGGAGCACCTACTCTGGCTTTCTTACCAATTTTACTATAGATGCATGATTATTTAATGAGCTAGAAATCCATTTACTTTGCCTTTGTAGCACACCTATGACAAAATGCAAGTATCTTCAATGTACCTAGAAATCTCTCTGTCAGATATTTGTTCTTCAAGAACCTTGCCTGTATTTTCAGCTACCAATATTATTATTATAATTATAAATATAGAATATAGCCTATTTTTTCAGTTTTGAGATTTTTAAGCTTTCTCATCATCATCTCAAAAGATTGCCACAGCTGTAGTTACCTTTATTATCAAAGATACTAAAATACAGATTTATATTTTTCAAATCGTGAAACAGTTACTGCCTAAACATAGTTTAAATCGCTTCAGTGGTTGAGATTAGTCTCCCCAGAGAAAACATTATTAATAAATGCAATTAATTTAGTGAGGCAATGTATACAAAGACATGCAACAGTGAACTAATTAATTTCTGTTGAAATAATTATTTACAAATATTCATCTGGTTTCTCCAGACATGTTAATGAGTTGGGAAAAATGTTTGTTTTGCATGATTGTTAAAAAAATGGCTACTGGTTTCTGTCTTCTAAAATAGTACCCCATTTTTATGATTTCAAGCAGAAATGTTAACTCAATTGCATCTGAGTTAATGTAATTTTTTCAAGAGAAAATTTATTTCCTGAAGACTGCAGCTTTGAATAAGCTGAAATTAGTAATAGATTTATATAAAAATTATCAAATAACTTGAGCTGAAAACATCTGTCAGAAAAATGTCATTTTGACATTTCATTTTAAAGTAATTTTTTCATTGGTAAGGTTGCCTGCAGCTAATTTTTGAAAGTGTTAAAAAGTGAATTAAATTCCAGTTTGTTATGTTTGAAATATATTTGCATTTGTTTCACCATGAAAATTATGTTTTATTTAATATAGTTTAAAAAAAAAATATTAATTTTTGTAAGGTACAACATAAATCTAGTATTATTTCCATGGCATGGCAGCTTAGGCTATTTTCTGAGAATCTTTTCTCTCTGTTTCCTAGACTTTTCTTAGAGTAAGCTGCTCCGTCAATAACATGTAATAGATGAGAAAGGGTTCCTTTGACTAACACTTTCTTTCAGAAGGTATCAATTTGCTAACTCCATGGAGAATTTCTGTATAGATTGAAAATCTCAACACTCTCAAATGTTGAGGCCAACATTTGAAAAGCATATTTTAATTGTATCCTTTCACCACCATTCTTAAAAATATTCTTTGCTCATAATTCTGACTTTCTATTCATTGACTACTGTGAGTTGACAATGTGAGATTTTCTTTCTTTTTCCCATTTTTGTCTCCCTGCTTCATCTTGCCACTTTTCTAGCATTTGCTCAGATTATTTTATTTGGGAAATGTTGACTCAAGACAGAAGCATATTAGTGGTCTTCATCAAGGGTCAGATTCAGCTGTCTAAAGGAAGGCATCTCATGCCATTTATACCTGCTGGGGTATGCAGAATATCTGCAAAGAGCTGTCAGATAGGACAAGGGCCCCTCAGGATACCTATGCCTTTCTGGAGTGCCTAATGGAGATCTGAGACTCATCCTTAAAGGAAAATCCTAAATTAAGGAAGAGATAATATCTCCAGTTGTTTTCTCACATGTATTTTTTACTTTCTTGCTGAAAATGCCCAATACCTTAATTTTGTCTTTTTTTGCAACATTTCAATATATTTTTAGGGACTTTTCCAGATTCTTCAGATTTTAGCCTTATTTAAGGAAACACAACCCCTATGGAAGTACCCAGATCATATTTAATGCTGATGTCAGTGATAACATACATACTAGTGTGAATAATAAAATAGGGAATTGTACTAACATGGGGTTTACTATGTTCGTGCAGTAAAATTGAACCTTCATGGTCTCTTCAGAGTCAATCATCCTCAAAATTTTTCAACATTATGACATCATATAATCAGACAGTTCTATAGGGTTGTGTTCACTAACACAGAAAGTCACAGTTACAGAAAATTTTATTATAGAAAAAAATAAAATAAGACACCAGAGATCTGTTTGCAGATATAATGTCATTAAGTCACTTATCTATAAAGGCACTAAGTGACAGCAATAGAAGGTAGAAACAAAAGGTCAGGGTTTAAGCCCCACTACTTTTGTTGAGCTTCAACATATGCACTGTATGTTTTATGAATTTTAAGCATGAATGGAATGCTGTGCTTGGCTAATTGAGGCTTCATATTGGCTATGGGCCAGTTAGGACTGTAGGGATGCAAATGCTAAAAACACTACAAACCTGTCTATGTTCTGCAATGCCTGTTATTTAGTTTTAGAAAATGATCACAAAACCTGGGAACAGTTTTAGTGTGCTGTAGTTTCCTCTTGACATTCAAAGATAGATGCTGTTCATGTCTTGGTTTTGTGTCAATTAATTAATTCAATTCCAAAGGCTTTACTCTTTGTGCCAGAAATTGTACAGGCAATCAAAAATACAAAAATTCCTCTGGAAAATCAGGGATTTTTAAGTGTGAGGTTGACAAAAGCAAACCTAGATTAAAAATGTCGTAACTCTAAAAGTTGGTATGGACTTCGCCAAAAAAATTTACTTTGGGATTTTAATGAAGATGCCATACAAAACGAAGTAAAGTAGGTTCTGGGAGATGCATTTTTTCTAATCCAAACCAATAAAAATTGGTGTGGTACTAGAGATATTACATGGTTAAAATGTTTTAATTATGAGATCTTTTTAAATGTGGCTATTTCTTAAACTCCATTTCAGTTTGTCTTAAATCTGGTTTTCAGTGGAATAAATTAACTCTAGTTTTCAGAAAACTGAAAATTCAGCATTAGCTGTCAAAAATGCAGCTAGAAACAGTAAATAGAGTTATGAACTTTAACAATTTATAACCGTTACCCATTTCTGTGAGGAACAAAGCCAGCAAAGCCAAGTTACTTGCAGCTTTACATCTTATGGATGTCTTATCCTTTGTCTCACAAAGTTTGAATGTTCACAGCAGTTTTCTCCCACACAGATTTTCTTGTGTCTGATAAACCATTTGAGTTCATGGAACATAGGATATTTTAATGAACTTAATCCTACACAGAGGCACATACACACAAATATTCAAACAGCACAAATCTCATAAATGACAATTCCTCAGAACTGAGTTTAGTTACATATAATCAGACACATTTCTTCTCCAAATGTCTGACCCTAAATTTAATTAATTTTGTTGTTTTATAATTATACCCATGTCTCTATTGGATTCTGCAAATCAGTAATACAACTGTACCTTGATTAGTGCTCTTTAAACAGCTAAAATAATTCTAATTGCAGTACTTTGATTAGAGTTAAGATCATCGTAAGAGAACAGGAAGGAAAATAAATACACAGGTTTTCTCTTTTTTTCGCAAAGGTATATTCAAGTAAAAAGTAAAATCAGAAAAAGTTGTAATTCTGGAAACAACTCCACTGAAGGGGCAGCCAGGACAATCTCCTGTGGCTCCCAGATGTACAGCATTTTTCCTGAGACTGGAGGACTTAATCCCATGGATCAACAAACAATTCTTACTTTTTCTTGCTGAGTCATATTTTGTCCGAAATGCTAATTAAGCTTTATTTTTCTAACGAATGTGGCTGTTTAGAGTAATATAACATGAGCACTGTACATTGCAGTGGAGTTCAAACAGTAAAGTTAGGAGGAAACAACACTCCTGAAGGTAGAACAAACAAGGAAACATGGATATCAGTGTAGATATGGATGTAATTGTAATGTGGATCTTGTCTGTAAACCCTTTTCAAGGATATGGCTATGTACCAGAAGGGGCAGTGGCAATGAGTATGTCAGTATAACCACAGACTCACTGCTGAGGCATTCATTTGGTGTTCAGATACAGCAGGAGCCAGGCCCAGCTATCATTTGGGAAATGATAGCTCAGCCAGCTTACAATGACATTTTCAACCTTTCTGCCTGCTCCCTGCTGCCCTGAACTTCTCATTACACCTCCCATTTAGCTCATTCAGATTGTATTACTGGTAATGCTAATATCTCCATATTTCCTCCAAAGCACATTTTAAAGCAATTATTAGAAATTAGCTTCCTATTTCACTTCTCATATCAAAGTACAAAGTACATAATTTTAATATAATTTAAAAATCCATTGGCAGTCAAGACGTGCCACAGATGGAACACTAATCAGTTCATATTTTCCTGACGAGAGCTACATTTCTGCTCAATTTTGACCCAAAGAAAGTAGGAAAATGGACAAAATAATTAACCCTCCCCTGATTTCCATGAGGTTGGAAAGAGATGCAATAACATAGTATGAATGGCATTAAGACTTCAGAGGTGCCAACAGCATGAGTGTTCTGTGCATGGCAATTGCACAGAACAAGGTGACAGGATTAATTATATCCTCTCCACATGAATTTATGCATCTTCTCCTTCTGTAAACCTCAAGAATCATTGATTTGTTACCTAAACATATAGTGAATTTTGCTGTTTTCCATGGTTTAGTTAAAAAAAGAAAGATAAATCACAAATTCTTTGCGTATCACTGAATGGCAACACACAATGTTGTTTGCTTGTTTTTAAAAAAAGTTTCAGTAGATCTGTCTTTCAAAATCACTGTTTTTTCCATGTATGGGAAAATACGCAATCAAGGAATAGGCAGTTAGGCACTGAGTAAATGGATACCAGTAATAAATCTTGTGTGTAGAGAATGAATCTTAAGCCTATGGTAAAATGGCAGTAAATTACCTGATCGGTTACAGAAACAATCAGGTAGGATCAAACAGAGGAAAGCAAATACTGGAAATGCTAGATGGGAAAGGTTATAAGCTGAGCTGTTTTCTTGAGTGTATTGCAATTCTGGATATCAGTTAGAGATGCAATGTATCAAACTAAAGCATCTACCAGAATTAACATTCTTGGAGTCTCTGTGGGCAGATCAGGAAACTCAAAAGATATGGGACAGTCATCAAAAAAAGAACTATCTATTCAATATCATTAACAATGATTTTATAATTAGTTCCCAGTTTTAATGATAGAGGTATAAGAAAATAAGTTAACTTGAGGCAAAAAAAGACTTTTATTCCACTATTCACACCACTGTAAACCTTTCAGTTCATTCTCTTACAGCAAGATTCAAATGAAGAACAACTCAGTAATTTCTTCAAGATATAATTCACAAGTACAGTTTCCAGGAGAGGGCTCCAAAGCAACACTAGTACTCCAGGGAAACTGCCCCATTGTCCCTGACCCACTCTGCGAAACAGTTAATTAACGATTAATAAAAGGGCTCATTAAGTTGACTAAAAAAAAA
>NW_009953806.1:123936-156987 GCF_000747805.2 Chaetura pelagica
AAAAAAAAAAAAAAGAGTATAATATACATATATAAATATTTCAACAATATAAATATATAAATAATATAAAATTTTGTGCATACTATCAAAAAAGGAAAAAAAATATCTCCCATGTATTTTCCAAAGCCATACATTTCTGTGCAAACAGAAACTGTCTAGTTCTTTCAGGGAAGTAGCTCCTCAACAACTGGAAGAGTGAACACAGAGTAATGCAGATACATTTATAAGATATTTGAATACTTTTGACTAATTGATAAACTGAGACAATGGTTCAAAGAAAACCTTAAATGAAGTCTCTCTTAAAATGTTTAAAACATTTTAATGAGATTTAGCTTCAGTTGAGATATACCTTAAAATCTTTTAAAGTATGCCATCTTTTCCCACTAATTCTACTAGTATGGACTTCAATATTTGTTTCAGAGGTAGGTAGTGAATGACCTAAACACACTTAGGATATACTGTCTTAGCCAAATAAGATTTAAGTTCAAAATATTCAAATGTTGAGTGTTTTGATTCTGTGTTTCATTTAGGCCCAGCATAACATCAGATTCAAGCAGCACAAGGATTTAGGTTTGAAACTAGGATCTAGGGTTTGGCCCGGTGTGCAATTAATTGCATAAAGCTGGCTCAGGGATTTTTAAAAGTCTCTGCTGAACATTGTGAAAGATGGATGAGGTGAAATTCCCAGGCACAAAAATAGAGAGGTGTAATATGTTACTGTATAATGTACTAAACTCAAAGACAGAGCTTATTCCACTCAGGCACAGCCAAAAGAGCCACTGATGCCAAAAATCCTAAGGAAATGTAAGGTTAGTTTTGAAATTTTTGGTTTACTTCCAAATATTTTCCACCTTCAGGCACACAGCGAGCCAGAGCCTGTAAAAAGTGTGGAAACCCAAACATTAAGCCTGCCATGTTGACCTCCTGTTTGTAACACCCTTTGTGTGATGGGAAATGTTTCTCCATGCAGTACTTCCAGCCTCTAGAGTTTCAAGGTCTGTCTGCTGGACCTCATGGTGACTTTGTTAAGAAATTGTGCCTAGCAGCTTGTAGAAACAGGCCATGGGACTTCCTATTAAAGGAAACTGGGACACAAAATGTGTGAGCAAATGTTCAGAGGTCCAAATTTATGTCTGCTGATGCCTAGAGCAAGAGGAAGTTAAAGTCCCTGACCCGGACTTGTGCCCTCCAGGAACTGTATTTCTCTGCCTCCCTCAGGAGTGTTGTTGCCCATACATTTCTTTAATTTTGAGGAAAATGTTATTTATGTATTTTGGAGGCTTCATGACAGGCTCACCTAGCTTTCAGGTGATACATTTCAAGCAACTTAATGTACTTTGGTGCTCTGAAAATCCCTTGTAGTAACAAGTATAACAGATGCCCTCAAAGACCTTTTTGTGAAGCATATGCATTTTATTACTGCTTATCTCATGATTTACAACACAATACAAAACATTGTGGTACCGGATGGACCATCTACTAGTCAAACCGCTAAATTCCAAAGAAAAGACACAGATGTTACATGACAGAATCTACATCTCTTGAAACATATTTTCTCATTCTCATGAATCTCAAGCTTCACTAGTACAGTCTAGAGAAACCTAAAGCACGTTTCTGGGCAAACAGCTATTTCTCTTCAGATATTTCCAGACGTAAAATCTGACTCATTATAAAATGGCTTTGGATCATTTCAGTTCATCTGGTTAACCATCTATGAGGGCTGAGTTAATCCATCTGAACCCTTCTGCTCATTCCAACTGCTGTTTATCATTTTGATCTGACAGTTTAATGCTGTTACATCACAAAATATATGTTCCCATTGAAAACAAACATTTTTCATATTAGCAACAGAGACAACTTCAAGGGACAAGGTTATCATGAAGCAACTACACCCCAGAGGTATTACAAGCACTTATATCACGATAACCATATCTTCAGTGTGCCTCATTAAATACTTACAAGACTGCCACAACAGAGTATAAATACCCATAAGTTTCTCAGCTATGGGCTTATCACTATAAAAGGTAAATATTTATGTGAGCCTGGCAACCTCTACTGCTTATGCTAAACCACCCAAACAAATCTCAGCTTTCCATTTAAATTATGACAAATACTTAATGTTTAACTGTTTTTGCTCTAACAGGAAGTTTGTCCTTAGAGTGGGACTGCACTAAAGACTGAACTTTATCTCAAGATTAGCAGAACCTTTTAGATTGGAAGAAATCCCTACAGGCTCACTCACTGCTTTATAAAACCCTGCCCAAGTCCTCTGAAGTGCATAGGCCTACACTGATCAAGATTATATCAAGAATGGCTCTGAGTCAGACAAGCATTGCTCGCAACTTTGTTTCCAGTGCTGGTTTCAATATCTGTACTGTAGATACTCCGCATTCCTCAACGTAGTTTGGCAGAACCATGCAATAGGTACTCCTGGAAAAGTAGAAATGAACACTTTCTGTGCATACACATTCAAATTTCAAAACTATTGAATTTGTTCACATTGACAGACCTGTCCTCTTAATTTTCCATTAAAATTTTAGTAATTCAATATACTGGCAATAATAAATATTAAGCTTCAGTGATCCGATAGTCACCAAAAATAAATTAGGAATGATATATGATAAATCCAGCCTGCACTGGTTGATTTTATGACTGTAATTAAACAGGAAAATAAAATTATAAATCATCTCCAACACTGATTTTTTAATGTATCTAGCCATGTAGTTATATTTCTTTTTATTAAAAATGTGTCTTTCTTTATATTATGTTAGGGATACCGATAATAGGAAATAGTGATAAACCACAGTAAGAGCAACGCCACTAGGCTGCTCCAGTTCAGTCATGAAATGCAGATGCAACATATTTCCAGACTACTTACAGAAAGAGATAAATGTCACAAGCAAGTCACAAGAACTGGGCATAGTAAATCAATATGAAAATGTCTGGCACTGAGAGGAGACTGAATAAAGAGTTGTTTGCGGCAAGTTTCCCATGTTCCATGATGTACATAAACCAGCAGATTTCACAGAGAGTACAATGAGAAGCAGATGAGGATTGGAGTCCCTTTAGCTATCCCGTGGGCAGGAGTGGGAGGAAAGCTATTCTCATAAATGAGGAACCTGGAAAGAGAAAAACAGCCTGTGTTCTCTTCCAGAGCACATGAAGGGTGAAAGAGTCAGAGAACAGGTATTTTGTTACATGAAGAAGGGCATCAAAACCATGTGATTTTATATCTTCAGTGGTTTATAATATATCAGCTGATGTTAACACAGTTAACTGTGTGACCCTAGGAAAAGAACCATAGTAAATGGTCGGAATTTGCCCCAATAAGCAGTGAAAATTTAACCTGGTTAAAATTTGAATGAAGGTAAAATTATTTGACACCTTTTGGTTTCCTGTCTACAAATCAGTGTCTTCTGGGTGTGTGACATGCATGAACTTTTAAAGTAGTTCAACATGCTGATAGGTTTTCTCCATCCAGTACTCGTTTGAGATAAAATATAACCATTTTATCATCTACAAACACAGATCCTACTTGTTAAAATGAGCAGAAGTTTGAACTTACAATCTATTCTATTCTGAAACGTTCACTTCTTTAAGAAGATATGATTATTCCATTCTTAAAGACAGATCTGATTAGCAGAGGGGTATTTATATATTGTGTTTATTCATCCCAAATCCACAGAGCCTAGAACTGATCAAAGTGTCCTCTTCTAATTGCTTACAGATTGACAGCTACCAGTGTATTAATCATTCAACTTGTTCAGTACAACAACGTAATTTACAGGTCTGTGGTCCCCTATGACCTCTCATTTTCCTTCCTGAAAATAACTTAGAGTGTAACAGCAATAATTTTGCCTGGAGTTTTTTTCTTCCAAATTTTGACTAGAGTTTACTGCAATGAAATCTCAGAAATAATTTACTCCATTGCCTATGTGTTCAACATTGCATAAGGAGTGTAATTAAGATTTTTCTTGTCTGAAAACCAAAAAGCTTTCCTAATAATTATTTTAAGGGATTATTCTGTCATATTTAGACCAAGATTCCAAAACCTGGGTCATAACCTAATATTCTTCATATCCTCTCCATGCATACAGTAGCTATGTTTGCCAATTTACACCATTCAGAAAACCTAAATTAGACATCCTAACTCCTCTGAGAAAGTAGGCAGTAATTTTGCATCCCTATAATAGCTAAAATTCAATTTACATTCAGCAGGGGAAAAAAATAATATAAAAAGATTAGCAGAAAGAAAAGCAACTCTATCACAGATAGAATGAAAAATGTGATTTGACCAGCCCTGACCTGGTAGCTACCAAAAGGGTGTATTTATTTTGTCCTGTCCTCCAGAGAATACCTGTTGTCATTTCAGTAGATGGTTTTGTGCAGTTGCTTATTTTCTAAGACTTTGCTTTTGGTAGCACTGCCCATGATAGTCATTGAATATGAAATGGATCTCAGCAACACAGAATCATAAAATCATAGAACAGTCTGGGTTGGAAGTGGCCTTAAGAATCACCGAGTTCCATCCCTGACCCCCACATAGGCAGGGACACCTCCCACTAGACCAGGTTGCTCAAAGTCCAGTCCAACCTGCTCCTGAACGCTTTCAGGGATGAGGTTTCCACAGCTTTCCTGAGCAACCTGTTCCAGTGTTTAATAGTGAAGAATTTCTTCCTAATGACTAAACTAAATTTACTCTTTCAGTTTAAAGCTGTTACCCCTTGTACAAAGGGCATCATCAGCTTGAGCACGGCCTGCCCCTTTTCTCAGACTTCATCATTATACTTTTTCCCTCCCTGTTACTACATCCCTAGTATCTCCTTGCTGTAGCACCTTTTTTTTTTTATAGTCAGCTGCTCAGGTTGAGTCCCTGCACAGCTGTGCAGAAAGCAGCACTAGTACAAGGGAACAGTGATGCACGGATAAGAATAAGCAGCCATGCCACAGGCTGGGGAAGAAGGAAGGAAAGAAGAGCAAGTGGTCTTGCAGCAACACATCACACCACAGCACGCAGACCCCCAGACAAAGGTGGTCTGCAGAGACACCATCAGTATTTCCTGGGAAAGCAATGACACAGCACATGGCACAACACGGCAAACTGCTTGGAAGAAGTGATAATGCCATCTCATTTTGGTCTGTAATGTGAACAGTGTAGCTTTTCTTATCATTCTGCTTTCCATCGTACTGTAAGGTATAGTGCAGATAAAGTTTCCTGGGCCACCAAATTATCTTTGAAAGAGAGGTCTATCTACGGACTGGAGCATGCCCATGATGGAATTTATACATGTCTTGGTGGACCATAGTTAATAAATTAGCACAGTGTTGCCAATCTTGTAACGTTTGAATTTCAATTGAAATAATACTGAATTGTGTTTCGTAACTGAGTTACGAAATAGCGAGGTGGAGTTGGTGTGAGTTGGGTGTGCAATCCTCTAGGTATTATTGAAAAATACATTCGAGGTTGTGGTGAGAAAATGACAGAGAGGAATGATCACTTTCTCAAACTTCGAGATGTAGCACAGGGGGCTTGTGTTGCTTTGCTACACCATGAACTATGACTGTGCCACAGGATGATCTGTGCTTTAATTTACCTTCTGAGGATTTCTTGTTCTCTGAACTATACAAACAGATGCAAAGAAACAGAGAGAGCACAATTTTTCAATATAGATGCTATCCTACATCAAAAGAGTGATTACACAGGAAATGTAGGCACCAAGTTACAAAGCTGTTCTGTGTAATTTTACCAGTATTTCTTTGCATAAATGGCTTCAGAGTTCAAACTGATGTGAACTCTTATTTTCTTCCAGCTCCATTACATCTCAGCTCTCTCCTCCTTACCATCAAATATCATACATATTCTGTATAGTCTTTATGCCCATCTCACAGTGTAGCTTATTCATTATCTGCATCTTTTCCCTGAGTATGCATTCAACAATACCATCAGTCATTCTGTGAACAGCATGCCCAACTACTCTGTAACTCCCCTCTTTCACAGCAGGCCCTTGTCTTATTCTACTTTCTATCTGGGAGAACGGAGGGAGACAGCATCTCTTTTGTTACTCTCCAAAATGTTCACAGCTTGCACAAATAGTTGGTGTTCTGGAAGACTTACAAGAAACTGCTGACAAAATGAACAATAAGAGCTTCTTAATCTTCCTTGGAGTAAGTTCTCAAGAAGAAGAACTGGTGGGACTAAACCCACTTGTTTTGTTGACCTCAGTTCATATATTTAGTATTTCAAGTAATTTTCCCTTAAGGGAAACTGGCAAACAATGACTGGTAAAACAGTTTTATTTTAACTAAACTGTTAAAGGGGAAAAAACTCAGGATGAAAAAGTCAAGAAATTAGTACTTTAAAGTATTAAGGTTTTGTCTGACTAATCCTACCTGTATAATAATAGTAATTTATTAATTTACTCAAGTTCTTTCATACTGTCTAGAAAATTTGCTCAGTTTCATCCCTGAAAGAATATATAATCAAGAAAAATCACACTACCATCAGAGATTTGTACCATTACTCCCAAGTACAGCAAGTTAAAAGTTTGTCTGAATCTTTAGTTTTGTGAAGAGCTGCATCATGCTGCTTGGGAGTCACAACTAAAGGCTTGAAATGGAATAAGGTGGGGTAAGTACCTCAAATCACCATGCCTGAAAGACTTAGTAGCAAAATTATTGCTTTGTTTCACAATTTGGTTGTTACAGAGCAGTTTCTGCTGCCCAGTGATGTCAAGAAGCTACTCAGGAGAAAGGTTCAATCCACTGGGCCATAGCTTCTGTTGGCCCGCCCTTCTGTTGGTCTACAGTAGACCTGTGGTAAAGAAAAAGAGCTGCAAGTCTGTCTGTCTTGCGTGAAACCTGCAGAATTTGGTATGGTAGGCATTTTAGATTCCTGTGGGTATATTAAGACTGTTGGTTCATAGCCTGAATAAGCAACAGCAGCACAGGTGTGGTGGCCCCATGAAGTTTTCTAAGTCAGTGAGAAACCCTTCTACTGCTTTTATAGAATGGAACAGTCATTTTCTGATAGCTTTTAACAGTAATGAATAGTCACTCCTTATGTTGGCTCACTTAACTCTGGCTAATAAAAAGAGACAAAGTTTTACCCAGCAATTTGAGTGGCCACTCACCAGATGCCTATTTGAGGGAAGAGTGATGCACTCCACTTCTTTGGATGGAGTTTGTCTCTAGTAGTTGCAATCTCTTGCAGGTGATCATGCAACTCAGACTAAATTCTTGCCCTATGTATGCAACAATTTTCCTCATAGCAACCTGCAGTAGTATTAGGAGGGCAGTTAACCTGGCTGAGGTTTTCATGCAGTCATGAAAAAATTATCCAATAAATAGCACAATGCAAATGAATCTGCATACAAATGAGTAACATAGCTACCTAGCTGACAATGTCCATTTAATCAGTAAAGCTCGTAATGTATATTTTAAGAAACCAGCATTAAAGTAGGACAATTAATTTTGGAAGATACATGATAAACACATTAAAATTTCAGCACAATGTCTTTCACAAGTCAGTCAAACAAGGCTTTTTTTCTGTGTTAGCTGCATGCATCCATTTTCAATGTGTTTCTGTTTTTACATTCACTAGGGACCTGTGTGAGAATCTGGAGTACATACATGAAACATTCAGGACCAAATGGACCAAAAAGATTACAACACTAAGGAGGACACCTAAATTAAACATTAAACATTAACTCAGCAATGATGTAATCTAGTACTTTTCTAACAAACACACACAAAAAGTTGATTTAAAAATGGAAAAGATTACTTCCAGTCTCACAGACTTTCTTTGGAAATGAAAGTTGAAGTACAATTCCAGGAGAGTTGTTAGCTAATATATTAATATAGACAGAGGCATTGCAAGGTATTTTATGCATTTCAACATCTATTTTGATTTCTAATGCAGCTGCTTAGGTTAGTGTCTATTCATCAGCATGAATAAAATGTTTTCAACCTGTCTCTTCAAATTTTGCTCATTAGTCTAAAAATTAACATATTCACCCAAAGGGAGCATTTTGTATAAAATTTATAACTAATCAGTGATTTTACAAACATTACCTGAGGCTTGCCTCCAGAGCATATATATGCTGGTTACCTGCAAAATCACTCTCAAATTCAACATCAACCACTTTCAAGACTGTTCACTGTTCAGTATCACTGAGGGGCAGATGTAAACACATACAGGGCACATACTTCAGGCCAGATTTAGGAAATTAATACCTAAAGTCATGAGTTCTAGTGACACTCATACTGCCTTGTCTGACCTTAAAATGGTTTCTGGGTTTTCTGAAGTTTAAGCTTTGAAAGGGCTGTCTAAGAAATTTTGAAACTCAGGAGATAAACCTAGAAGTGTGGCAAATTTTGTACTTCCACACTAGAGTATATGGAATGGTAGTTGCTGCAGGGTTTTGTGTCCAAGTTTAATCTGGCTTTAATTTTTAATACATTCAGTATGCAACTTCTAATTTTTGTATTTAATTTATCAGGTTTCTTTAATTTAGGCTAGTAAAAGCTGGCTAAACTGGCAGTCTTCTTTGACTGGAACCCATCCTTTTGGACCTGGTTTTGATCCATCATGTGTTTATAAGCATCATTGACTTTGACAGAAAATTATGTTTAGTTAAGAGTAGCAGTTATCAGTGTTCAGTACTATGGGTCCAAATGATCTTAAAACACTTCACAGAGCTACAGTGATTTTTTTTGTCATCTGACAGAAGGATCATAATTTAAAGTAAGTGGAAGATGTAAACCTGACTACCAACTTTGGTGTCTACAGAGTGTACTAGCCTGGAGGTAATTCCTTTATGCAAGGAGGACAGTCTCAGTTCTGTTATTTCCAGAAGACTGTCAGAATCACTACTGGATTCAGTATCACGGGTCTTACTGTGGTTTGGGTCTGGTTTGGTTTTTCTCTTTGAAATTGCCAGACATTTTGTCACTCTGCCTGGTCATTGAGAAATACCTTTACAAAAGAAGCAATAATTTATTAGTCATTCCAAACATATTATTTAAGATTAGACCAGAGAGAAGTAGCAAAGCTTTTATGTATCTATCTACTGGACCTTCAACTGAACTATCTGAATTACCTGAACTATCTCAACTAACTGAACCACACTGAACTATCTCTCTAGGGCCAAAAGAGACAGAATTTCTTTTTGCCCAAAGTAGGAAGCATTAGTGCTCGACACCACCTTTTTTGTTCTTTGTTTCATATGAAGCCTGGATACTTTAACTTACTTGATTCTTTTTGGCTAGAAATCTTTTGAGTACAGTGTTCTATCATTTCACCTTATAGTCTATATGGAAAGTGACTTGATTACTAAGTGATGATTCGTATTAGTCAGTTATTGTTACTGATAAAACCCTCCCTCTTCAGAAAGAAAGAAACCTTTTTAATTTCAGTACCTGACCAAATAGAAAAGACATAGGACACTAGTCACATGTAACCTTCCCTAGAAAAAGAAAAGGGAAGTATTTTATATATTGCTCACAACAGTCAGATCAAATCATGTAGTTGTTCTGAGTAGTGAATCTGTTAGTGCAAGCACCAGACCTGTTAGTACAACCACCAACACAAAAGACACCTCATTTATTTTCCTACATAAGCTAAACCAGGACTGTACTCGTACTCTCAAAAAATAAACAGTAGATTAAAACCAGCCTTCACATGTTTGTGGATCTTTTAAATGTACATGTGAAAGTAATACTTTGTAAATTAACTTATAATGAGAGGAATATGCCAATTAAATCCCCTTTGTCTCATAAAATATATGTTGAAACAATTCCTTCATGTTCTACCGTTGCGTTAGCAACTTTACACTCACGCAATGTTGTTCGAGCCTTTTCATGCCTCACCTAGCAGTAGTAATTCAATTCAATGACTCTGTTGTACTCCACATTGCAGAATGTCAGAATGTGTTTCATGCAATGTCAGTCATGTGCTAATTTGACAAATTATTTCAGATTCAAATAGTGAAAATTCCTTTGAGGATATTTAAACTCACAGCACAAAATATACATTTGCTTTCCAAAACTCATGTTTTCTAACCCCAGAACTAGAATGTCTATTTCACCATAGATGTCAATCAAGTTATGCAGGGATTCTTGACCTCCCTTCCAGGAGAAAAACATACTGACAGCATATATACTATTTGCTAAAACATTAGAGAATGTTACTGGCTTTAGGAAACTTACAACTCTAAGTTTTGAATAAATGTTCTCCCTTCATATTAAAACTTATAGTGTTTGAAAACACAGTCCCTACCTCCCTGTGAAACTTCCATGAACCAAAGATTATTTTTTTTTAAAATGTGTTCCAAAATTCACTGAAGTCCAATATAGCATTTCAATTGCTGAATGGAATATGCATTATTTGATAACAGGAATGCAGCTTTTTTTCTGTTACTCATTGCTAACTTATTATACTTTATTATAAAGGAAGCAATAAAAGTTTTCTACACTGCATTGATCTCTGACTTATCTTTCATCAGTTATTACTAGCAAAGACCAGCAAAAATGTCTAAGTAAATTTAGGGAAAAAAAGCCTCAAGCTTCCAACAAGTGTTTAACATCTTAAGCCATAGATATTTCACCAAGGCAATTAAAACTTCCTGTAATAATTTCCTTTCCTTAAAAAATAGATGTGTCTGAAATAGAGACAAACTGGAGAAGAAATAGAACTTAGATGGCAATAGGCAAAAATAAGTTATAAAATTGATGGATTTGTATGTGGATTAAAATATTCCTTGAGTAAGCAAAAGCAGGAGGGTATATTCTAGTAACACAGAACATTTTATTCTTCCACAAGCCACATATTCTCCATGACAGTTCCTTGTTTTCATTACAGAGCTTCTGCAGAGCTACCCCTCACTCCCTGTTTTTGTTTTTCTCCATATTTTCTGCATCTCGAGAGGAAACCGAAGGCTCACATCCAATGCACTCCATCTCCTACTATAGCATTACAAACCTTCATGGAGAAAAGTCTAAAGCTGAAAGGCTAAAACTACAACTCCTATTTCAAGAATGTAATCATTTACAGGAACTGCAGAAAGGTAATTTTCATAATAATAAATACAGTTTAACATGCTTATGGCACCATGAATCACCTTTCAATCTTTGGCATTATGAGCAACTACTGTACAGCAAATAGCAATACCTCTCTCTGAGTCATTGATTGCATATACAGCATTTATATCATCCAACAGCCTGACCCTGAAACACATGTCATGGGATTTATATGCAATGTTAACATGTAGGAAATTTCACTGAATAATCGAAAATTGAGGCCTGTAAAACTAGCCTTAAACACCATTGACAGATCTGTTGTCCATTCAGTTCACTCTCACCTCATGAAGCTAAGTACAATCACACATATTTAAAAGATCTTGTAAAGATGATAAACACCACATAAGTGTTAAAAAGCCCACTAGGGAGCCATCAATATGAAGAAGGGAACTTAAGAAAAAGCATACATGTATAAGTGTAAAACAATCTCAGCTAGAGGGACCATATGATATATATCTAAGATAATCTCCCCAGATGTATAAAAAAACCCCACACATCAGACTGAAGGGAAGTAGAATTTCTCTAGAAGACAGTGCAGCTGGACATATATAGTCACAGAAGTTCTGTTATTTGTGAGTGGAATATATCCCATGATGGGAAATACTTGCTTTTTTATTAATGATTTACATCTGATTAGATGTTAAAAACTACTCCATGGTGGAAATCCTTGTCCTCTTTTTAAATGTTATTTTTCTAAAAATCACTCTTTTCAAGGTTAGTTTTTGAAATAGCAATACAAAAAACAGAGGTTTTTGAAATGTCCTTTTCTGTTCATCACTATCCATCATATTTTTAGGGTCATATTGTGTCACAACTGATATAACTCAATGTGACATTATATATCCCAATACACTCCAGTGAGTGATACTGTCCAATGAGTTTGTGCTAGACCTGTAGAGAATAGTGGACAAAATAAGCAAATTAGGTAATGAAAAAAAAACCCTTCAGAAGTCCTCAGATGGTTGCTGTGAAGACACGATCCTTGTTTCTTACCTGAAGGAACAGGCAAGAAAAGCAGAAATTCAATACATTTTGAATCACAAAAAGGCCAGATTTCTAATGTTAATTTGGTCAGCATTAGGGGCTGAACATTCATAGCAGGACCCACAGCATTTCTTACTTTTCTTTCTTATTTGTTGAAAACATAAAAATTATTTGTTCTTTTATGAAAAAACCTTGGTACACTAAAGGCCCACCCCATGACTCCATTGTCTTCTATGTGGTCTATTAACTGCCAAGATCCTACAAGATCTTCCCCAAGCTTTTTCGTCTCCAGGACTTTCTGCAAAAGATGAACAGATTTCCACGTGCAGTTAACTTGCACTATGACTTATAGTGTATAACTGAGCAAAATGCTATGGAACGTTCCTCACAGTTGCCTCACATGGTCCCAGTCTCTTACCTGGGATTCCAGATTAATAGGGATTGCGGACACGCAACAGTGGGAAGCATGCCATGCTTTCTATGATTCACCAGCCTAGACACAGAGACATTCATGCCTAAAACAAAAGTTACCACTGGAAATATCTCCAAAAGGAGCAAAAGAACAAGATGATGGATGATTCCAGTTAAGTCCTAGGGAACAAGAAAGGTTTAAGTACACATTTCAGTAACGGGAAATTTTTGGTTTCTCACTTTTATTCTTATGAGCAATACCAAGCAAATAGTCCAGGTCTTTAAGGACCAGAGTTACAGCTATTCAGTGTTAGTAGCAAGGCAAGAGTTTTGAAGTAAAGCAACTGCAGCATCTAACAGTTTCTACTACATCACCTAAAGCGAAATTTCCGGAGGACTATTTCAGAGGCTGCTGAGGTAGGCATTTCCAACCAGGTAACCACTGATCTCATTGTCTAGCAGATGACAAGGTATTTCTTGGGTTGCTCCCACTGAGCCTATCGCATTTAATAGCCTCAGTGAGGTATCATCTGTTCTGACCAAAAGCACAGCAGAAAACAAGATTTTTATGTAAGCTAACAGTTTCCAGTTCTTCACAGTTTTTATGGTTGGTTTGTTTGTTTGTTTAAGAACAACAGCAACAAACTAAAGAAAAAAAAAAAAGACACAAAAAACCCCAAAACAACAAATTGACAAAACACACACACACACAAACACACACAAAAAACCCCACAAAAACCCCCAAACACGCCAAAACATAAACCACATCAAAACACTGTTTGACTCAACTCACTTAAAAGAGCTGGTAAAGGCCCATGGGCCCAAGGATCAGCATTGCCTGGTGGGATAATCAGAGTGTTCCCTGTAGCTCTTCATGAAAAAAGTTGTAACTTAGCTAAACTGATGGAGACAGAAAACCAGAAAATGATTGCTAAGTGATGGCTTTTTGGGACAAATAGCTATAGAAATAAATGGGATTCAGTGTCCGAATTGTCACCCAAAAACACCTATGAAAATGACAAACTAAAGTGCAATATGCTAATCTTCATGTGAGTGAAGAAAGTATACTTCAGTTACTAGTTTTTCTCATCATCCATGCATGTTAAAGGGAACTGTGTTCTTTCCACAAATGGCTCTGAAACCTCATGTTACTTGTGGAGAAAGAGAAAGCAATTTGCCTGTTTTTTTCATGACATCCTGAGGTCTCGAGTTTGTATCGTTCTGTATTATACCAAATATTCACTAGTAAAGAAGTATAATGAAGTTCCTCCCTCTTTTGTATACTGTTGCAAATTAGGGAGACTGTCTTTTACAGTCAAACATAGCATACGAGTGTAAAGATTCTGCAAAGATATGTAGAATCAATGATGTATTATAATAAGGGGGGAAAAAGAAGCATGCAAAGTATTGCAAGCAATGGCACCATGAACAAAGAGCATTCCAAGCAGATGGAGGATCATTAGGTTAAATAGCATCAGCTACACAGAACCACTTTGGCAGCCTAAATCATGTAGGAATTTTTGGCTTTAAATCTGTTTTATAGAAATGTAGGAAAAATATCTATAAAATAAATTACAAGCATATACTCCTTTATCTCCCAGATGTCTGCAGTCATGTATCACTTCTGACAGTGGTCTCATTTCTAAAGTGCTTGCAGTTCCTCTTAACTTCAGTAAAAATTGTCATTACTCAATGTGATAGTGTCAGTTGATGATATTCAAACTGATCACTATGCCAAAGAAAATGTAAGCAAGGAAAGTTTTGAATAAAGAAATAAATAAATAACATACACATGAGGAAGAACAAAGGGGAGGTTCTGCACACTACCATGCCTGGCTAACAACACAGCATGACTACGATACCATATCTTTGAAACCAAAATATTCCATAGCTATTTCAGGGACAGTTGCAAGAACCCTTGAAATTTTCCTCTGTGCAGAAGCTGTGAGAAGGAGCATCTATGGGAGGAACAAGCACAGAACTGGCCTTTTGTCCTAGCTAATGGACATAAGCTAGCAATGAGGTTTTCCGCAATGGAGTCTTCTACTGTAATAATAATTGTGATACCATTCAACTACAATTTTTTTATTTTTTTTTTTAATTTTTTTTATTTTTTTATGGACATTGGCAGCAGAAAGAGTTCCTTTGTAGTCTGACACATGAACAGTCTCTCCTCCAGGCAAGAGTCTTAGTGTTGTCTTTCACCTTTGCTTTTGCAAGTTTAATAGATGCCTTCTCTCCAAGACCAGTAACCACTTTCTCATGTGTTGTCAAACTTTCACCAGAGTAGGGAAAACACTCTGCAAGTCTCCTCAGTTTTCAGCAGTCCTTTGCTTTTCTCAAATGAATCTTTTGAATGGGCAGTATTTAATGTAAACAATACCTACTCCAGAACATATTAATCTGTCAAACAGTTGAATTCCTGAAAGGTTATCTCCCACATTTATGTAAAGATGTCCTAGTTCCTTCCTATTTAAGGAATGTCCTGGACTTATAAGATTGTGAACAAAAATAAACTTAATATAAAGACATAAACTTGGACTTGGGTTGCAGCCTCTGATGAGGCAATTTCTTACAGTTCTAAGTTTTATAAACAAGAAACATTTCTAGATTCAAGGTTTTGTATAAGGAACAGAGTAACAGGCTGCAACACTAACCAAAGGGAGTGACTTATCCTATCATGTGGTAGTAGCATTTAAGCAGTACACCTTCCCAGTATGGGCCATCAGCATTGTAACGTGTCTGTATATTTATGCGAGAAGTTTGCTGTGCTATAGTAACTTCTTGTTGTCAAGGTTTAGGTCCAGCTGGCGACAAAGAACTCACTCACCCCTCTCCCCACTGTGGGATGGGGAGAAGAAAATTCAACCAAAAAGCTCATCGGTTGAGACAAGGAAAGGGAGGGTTCATTTACCAATTATGGTCACAGGCAAAACAGACTCAACTTGGGGAAAAAAAATCACAAAACAAAGATATTCAAGATCTGATTTTTCCTTCTCTTTGTCCTGTTTATCCTGGGAAAGAAAGAGATTGAAATATTTAATTCCTTAGAATATCGGCTCTTTTCATGAATCGCATTACTACGGTGGAATTTTCATTTTAAAAGTCATAATATCCGTTCCATAATGCCACTGGAAAACATGTGAAGTAATATTTCTTTCTAAATGCAACTGTTTTGTCCAGAGCTTATCAGGACATTTTTTTCTTATTCTTCAGGACAACAAAATTAGTGGAAATCGTAGTTTGATAAAGATTGAGTAATCATCATGTAACTAACAAATTTAACATAACTTCTTACCTACAGTGGTTTTAATCAGATGACTATTATTTAGAATACCAAATAAACAATTAAGCTGATTTCTTTAAGCATCATCCATCGTACCCTGACATTTTCCCCCTGTGCATTGCTACTGAATGGATGGGTATTTACAGTATCGTTTGACAGTGCACTTGATAGAAGTCTCACCTCATGTCTCTGCTCTTATCAAGAGTCAGCTCAATTTAAATACAAAAAATGAATGTTTTTTGCTTGAGTTTACAAGAAGAGATCAATGGTGACACAGTCATGGACTGTACCCACGTAGTTTCTTTGCTACTGAAAAGGAAACTTTCAAATGTCATGTTAGTTTTACATGGGAAAATTATCAGAGTTCCACACTGAAGCTGAAAGTTACTCTTCTGAGCTTTGTATGAACAGCAGCCTTTCACAATCATCCATCATGCCCCCTTTGTTGTGGACCTATTGATCAGGCAGATGTATGATAGAATAAGGAGAAGTGTAAGCTATTTCCGGTTACAGGTAAATTGATTCATCAAATTTGTCAAAGAACAAAATTTCCAAAGACATTACAAAGTTCTGCAGTCACCATTCAGTCCAGACATGAATGCTATTTATATTCTATATTGTACAAATTCAATTTGCTGTGCTTTTTATTTGACATTAAAAATAGAATGCAAGGAAGGTTAAAAAGTCCAGATTCTGATATCTTCACTCAAAATGAATAAGGATTTTTTCTGGAGGCAGTGAGACAATAAAAAATAACAGAATTAATAAGCATAGGGAAGTTCAGTAATATACTAATGCAGAACATAACAAACTGCAGATATTTTACATTGGTAATCACTACAGAGTGAAAGAAAATATTAACTTTGATAAGATGTCATGCATGTTTATTCTATAATCAAAGAGTGAACAATTTGAAATAATGAAAATAAATTAGAATATATCAGGAAGAAACTGCTGACAAACATACTTATTGTCCCACAGGGAATTCTGGAAACTTAGTTCTTGTTACATAGCCATTTCAATCTAGATTAGATAGCAAAAAGATAACAGCAGTAAGCCTATGATTCTGGTACTAGCAGTGAATTTGAGTCAATAACATAATATATCAGATATTTTCTACCTCCCTTTCATTAAAGGACATTTGGGGGCGGACTGAGGCATGAAAAAAGTTACCATATTGAATTATCTTTTCATCAAGTCACTTACTGAATAATTCATCATCTGAATTTGTTTATTAAAAAAACCCAACACATAACTCAAAAGCTTCCTGTGTTGCTAAACCAGGCTGAATTGTTTAGCTATGTCTTTCATATGAATTTTGTCAATATAGCTAGCACTGTGGGAAAGATTTACAAGTGAGACAAGATGCAAGAATAAAACATGAGAGTGGAAGAAATTACTTTTAGTTACTTTTTACTGGACCTTATAGTGGGAAACAATTGAAAAACAATCTGAGTTATGAATATGGATTACATTTTCATTCTGTAGAAGGTATAGGATGCACTGCAGTATGACCTCTTAGCCACAGAACTAATGTTACATGTTGTGAGATGAGACAATCAGTACTGGAAACGTGTTTTAAAAAAGATAGAGGTAAAGCATGGTGCTCTGACTTTCCAGGCTTAACCTGAAAATTCGGTGTAGTAGAACCCTAAATCAACAATATTCGCTGTATAAAAAGCTTATTCTCCTAAACTATGTAGCTAACAACGGTGGATAATACAGAGGATGCAGGGAAATCTGTAGTCAAAATAGTCACTGTATCTTTTGCCCTCAAGCTCCCCCCTGCTGTTAGCAGGGTCACTTTAACTTCCCTGCAGTGGAGTGACTCCTTTCAAGTACTTTATAAGAGGTAGAATAGCTGCGGGTGGTTGTTTTCTTCTCTTTTCTAATACTTTCCTTGCTTTCACGAGAACATCTAAGATATATAACAAAAAACATGAAAAGCTTGGAATTCAAATGAATCTAACTTCAGCAGCTTTGAGTGTTTTGTGAAAACACAAGCTTACACTCCACTGGTTTGGATCCCAAAACACAGGTTTATGGCTCACCAGGAAGAAATAACAGGTGTAGCCATGACTGCAACTAAAAACTAGTCCGAGTGAAATGGTTCTTTTCCTTCTTAAAGCAAATACATGTTCAAGATGTGCAAACCAGTGAAGTGAAAACTAGTCCTTCTGGGCTTTGGATAGAAGATTTGACTAAAAGTAGACACACGTTACATCTGCGCTGCTGACTGTGATGCAGTGATGCTGCCAAGCCATCTTCAAATTAGCGAGCTGAGATACAAGAAGCTGCCTTGCTGAGGCAACACGGACTTCCAAAGCAGATGCCCAGCCTGTGTAAGATGCAGACTCAAACCACACTGATCTCTTTGCTGCTTTGGCTAAACCATTTCTTGTCTCTTTAAGCGACATTGCAGACTGCAGAGCAGACATGCCCACAGGGAAAACACAAATGACTTAGTACTAAAACTTGAGGATTTGGAAAAGAGGTACATCTGCAAACATATTGATGGTGCTAATAGGACTAAACACACTGATGATGCCTAACAGTCAATGTGTAGGTTGACATCATGTGATCCTTTTCTCCAAGCCTGCAACCTTAGCCATGAGACTCTGGTCAAATATCTTCACATTTGCTCTTTATTTTTAAAATGGGATAGTTGTTTTCCTGTATATTCCATAAATATTAGAGAAAATCATTAGAACATTATATGCCACACCAAACACAAACTATATCTGTGGCAAGTGACTGGTAAGGGGCACATAGAGGTGAGCAAAACAATACTCAAGTTCCCAGACATTTCTCCCAAATTTCTGTGAAATGCAGACCCAAGAGGGACTCCAAATACTTCTCCCATAAAATTCAGGTTTTGAAGCTATACAAATTTCCTAAGTCATGTCCTGCAGTGAAGTTAGTGCAAGAAAGTACTTCTTTTTATTATTTTATTTGCCTTAAACAGCTGCTTACTGATTTCATTTGATACCTCTCTAGCCTTTATAGTGGAGGCCACAAGGAGCAATCCTTCCCTATGTGTTTTCTCCATGACACTTTAGTTTTTATGCATCTATTAAATCCTTCATTGGTCTTCCCTTATTCAATCTAAAACAGGACATCCAGGCATTCTAAACAGAGCCCAAGTCCACTTATTATTCGTTCTCATTGTTCATGTTATTCTTTTCCAAAGCTTTTCAACTCTCATACCAACTTTATTGAAATGTGAGATTAAAACTATGCATTGTATGGAAGATACTGATCAAGGTACTATGTCAAATGACAATATTTCCTCTTCTGCTTTTTGCTATTTTTGTGATTAGTACGAATGTTGTATTATGATCAATATTTATCATTGTGCTATTTTTTTATACAACTGTCTATTATAAATCCAAGATTTAATTCCTGAATGGGAACAATTAGTTCTGAGATTATTACTGCAAATGTAACATTGAGATTATTTTTTTTTATGTCACGTTGCATTTATATGTATACATTATTTTTTATTCCATTTTATGACTCATTCAAAATTGTGTGAGTCTCCTGCAATTTTATGATGATACCTCAATTTATTACTCTGATAACTTGATAATGCTGGCAAATGGTTTTAGTTCATTGTTCATTCACTTTTCTAGATGTTGAAGAGCACACACCAAGCATAGATTCCTGTGGGACTTCATTCCCCCTTTTGTGAAAACTGCCCTCTTATTTCTACCCTTTATTTCCTGTCTTTTGAACAGCTGTGTGTTTTTTTTCCTTGGTACTATATTCTCTCTCAACCCATGGCAGATTAGTTTAAGAGTAAAAGGTCTTAAACACCTTCACCAAAAGGTATGGACATGGTCAGAGATGTTTTTGTTTGTTTTGGTTTGTTTCAAATTAAAGTGTATTTATCAACCAGAGTTGATAGAAGTTGGTTTTTAGTGTTTTGGTTCACACTAAACTTCAGTTGGTTCAGTTCACACTGAAATATATTATTAATATGATAATGATAATGATGTAAGCTATTAGATAACAAGAATGTTCATATGGTGTCCAGTAGTTATCAAGGAGTGATATCAAGGAGTGAAAGAAACCACCAGAAACTGCAAGGATGCTGCAATGACAACACATAAATGCCTTTAGCTATCTTAACCATTGAGGGAAGCGGAAAGATATTTAGCCAAAGTGACTTATTTCAGGCAATAAAACAGCCATTAATGGCTTTTGACTATGGTATTTAAATGAAAGGTGCTTAGAACAAATGAAACAATTTAAAATTTAGAACACCACTAAGACAAATATCACTAGAGTCACCTTATCCATTTGTGAGTTACACAGAGCACAGTGACAAGCTCCCAGGGACAGTGCACAGATGCCTCAAAGCTGGAGTCAGTGCACAGTTCTCAGCAGCAAAAACTGATAAACAGTCAGAAGACAATTTGAGAAGTTTATTTAATATGAATATTTGCAAAAAACAATGCAGATTGATTTCCATATAGCTGCACATTGTTTATAAAAGTTTTTATATGGCTATACATAAATTGACAACAGAGCAATCACATGTAGCTAACAAACAAAGTAATAGACAAGCATCTTATGAGTGTCAGTAACTCAGTTTCTATTAGAGGGATCCTGCAACTTCCTAATCTTTCATCATTCTCCTATGAAAACTTATAGGAGATATACACTATTTAGATCTGATTCCAGATCATTCTCATCCCAGTGTGGTGTAAGGACTGACTTCAGTATGTCTAGAGGTTATTCAAATGTAATTGAGCAAGAAGACAAAAGACGGAAAATTCTATTTTATTTTCTTTGACTTAGAAAATGTAGATTTCTACTATATGTTACATATTAGAGGGGAAACATATCTATATAAATGCCTATATGACAGAGTTCTTTTGTGCACTTGACCAAAACTCCTGCAGACTCATTATCAACCAACACACTCCAATCAAATTCTTGCAAAATTGGACCTGTGTAATCTAGCACTCATCCAACAGGCAGATAGATGCTCTTGCCCTAAACTGAGAAAGTTTCTTTCACCTTTCTAAACTCTGTATTACTTTTGGCTATATCTGAATTCACTTTGTAATGAGTGTATTTCAGTTCACCAAAAGTGAGAGCAAAAACATTGTTTTCTTGCCTTGCCTTGCCTTGCCTCTTTTATTCATACACAGTTTTGAAAAGTCGTGTTTCATTATGAACATTTGGACAGAAATGGATCCTTTGAAAAGAATGTTAAGAATAAATCTTACATTATCAAGGGCAGCTGTCTCTTGTTTGTCTGTGAAAGTAATCTTCCTTCATATCCTGATTTCTCAGACATAAGGAAATGATTCACCTTTGACACTAGAGAAAAATGTGTTTAGTTCTAAGGCTGCATTTATTGTAACACTGGGATATATGATTGAATTATATACACATATTCACATAGCCATATGGGTCAAATAATAAAAGTAATTTTGTAGATTAACATAACAAATATTTATATATCTCATTGCTTTTGAAAGTGTAAGTTTCACAAGCACACATTCTGTTTTGTTTCAAATTTATGCAGCCCTCTTCTCCTCTCTCCCAGGAGTTAAAAGAAAACAACTGAATATTCTAATAATACAACTTACCAGAGAGGTGGACTGATATGTATTTTCTGGAAAATAACAGTGTTTAAAGACTACATAAACAAAGTTATCTACTAGTCCAAAGAGAATGTACTGTCTTTGGTACTACTACTCTTAGAATCATACGCCTAAGACAGGATTTGATCTCTAGCAAGTCCCTAAGCTTTTATGTTTGGTACAAGAAAAGTAAATATTGATGAAAATATGTTCTTAAATTGGTCTGTACAATAGTTCAGTTTTCCAAAATGTGGCTATCAATTAATTTAGAGAGAGATTTAGATATTAATTTAAAGATTAAAAAATCCAATAAAAAGTGATGTAAAAAAAAAAATACAGTTATGGATTTATTGCAATAAAGTAAAAGAAACATATCCTAAGCACTTTGAGCATATAGGGTGGTAAACTGCTTGTGTGTTCTAAACCCACCCAAGAATGCATGACAATTTTCAAAGAACACCTATAAATGTTAGAATTAACTCAAGATTGTTTTCTTTATTCATCTTCCATTCAATGCAAAGAATGTTTCAGGACTACAGTGTCCTTTTTAACACAGTAGTCTGCCATGAGCTTATGTGAAAATTTTGGCTAGATAAGACATATCTTTAACTGAATGTTAATGATATTTTACTGACATTTCATAAACGTTAAGTCACAAATTAGAGCAAATGTAAATAACAAGATGATCAGAAAAACAGTATTTAAAGGGACATTTTCAAGAGGAGTGTGTATTCAAAGTGTTATATAGCCAGGCATGGTACCGCAAGAAGCTCCTGGTAGCTGAGGATTTGAAACTTCCCTCTGGTTTCCATCAAGTTTGTAGGTTTTTGGTTTTTTTTTTCCAACAGGAGGAAGAAGTGATTTTTTTCCAGCTTTGGAATACAGAGTGGTTGCTTACTTTCCCAGCTGATGCTCCTGAATCATTCACCCATAAATAAGGATATCTTCACTTTCCCTGCTTTGCTCCCCACTTCCATTAGAACTTTCAGAACTTCTACATTCAAGGTGTGATTTTGGTTTTGTTTCTTCATAGAATCACAGAATGCTTAGCTTTGGAAGGAACCTTAAAAATCATATAGTCCCAGCCCCCCTGCCATGGGCAGGGACACCTTCCACTAAACCAGGTTTCTCAAAGCCTCATCAAACCTAGGCTTGAATACTTACAGGTAGGGAGCATCCACAACTTCCCTGGGCAACCTGTGTCTCACTGCCCTCACAGGAAATTTCTTCATATATATAGATCTAGATTTTGAAAATTATAATTCTGCCTTTTCTCAAAGAATTAGTGTTTGGAAAAAAGTACTTTCTTGTATAAATGATAGATTTGCATTAATAGAAACTTGGTACCACCAGATTTAATTTTTATGATCCTACCACACTCTGTCAGAGATTACACTGTTATCAGTTGCATTCACACAGATATAATTCAGCATTTTATTGCTGATGGCAATGCTCATGCCAATGGCAATGGTAATGGCAGGTGAGACAAGGCAAAGGAAAATGGAGGGGAGTGAAAGAACCTCATTACAGAAACATTAGCATAAAAAATACTTTGGCTTCTGAAGCAATGTGAAAAATACTCCTTCCTAATCACTGTTATTAACTCAGTTGATGAACTTTCCACTAATCATGAAGTATATTGTAGAATTTGATGTCTTAAAAGCTTCACATGGGCATTTCGTCATTCCTGATGATAATCTAATCATGTATCTAAACACATGAAAAACATTGTCTTGACTTAATTAGAACACTGCCAAACGTTATATTTATTTTCATTAAGTACTTGTGGAATACAATATTCAGAACAGGGACAGGGTATGACTCCTTTGTTTTTGTTTTCCTAAAATTATATTTTATTTTCAGAAAGTCATTAATATTTCAGAAATAGATAATGAAATTTATATAATTTAATTGTGATAAAGCTTGGAGAATGGGACTGAAAAAGTTTTATTTAGCTTTTTCTTGTTGCCATAGTGCAAAGTAGTCTGGGGAAAAAAAAAAAATATAAAAAATTCCATGCCAAATAAGTCTCTTCATGCTGAACTGCTTTTTCGTTTTTGGGATACTTTCTCCCTCCAGTCACAGTGTTATTTGAATGACTTCATCCTCTCTATAGATGATTAGAGACTGGAACAAATTAGGATTCATCTTCATATCACTCCTTGTCAGAATATTCAGCATCACTGGCCATCTTTAATCAGAGAGCTCTCTCAGTTCAAAATTATTCAATCGTATAAGCATGTGTAAGATACTTCATCTTACTTAGCATGGTACTAATGACCTCACTACTCCTTTTTGATGTCCATGTGAAGGATCTCTAGACTCTTTTAGTAAGCAAGACCTCCCTAAAGACATTCAACTATAATAGTGTATGACTTATTTTATTGCAGAATCAAGGCAATCTATCCTAATGTTTCCACTTTCCAAATGATAGCACAAATCTATTTGTGAATTCATAGTTTCCAATTAATGTCATAAGTTTATTTGTTCCAACTATTGGCAAAAATTATTATTGTTTACACATATGCTTCATGATACCATGACTTTTAGGAGTGTAGAGAGGCTACAGCTTCATGCTTCCCAGCCTTCTACTTCAGGGCAGACCCCATACACCAGCAGCTCACCTGTCAATTCATATCACTATGTCCAACTTCATTGTGCATTCCTGAGCTTCTCAGCATCATCAGCCTAGGTGCTGATGCCTGACCACTAGCAAGGAAAGAGAGAAAATGAAAGAAAAGGCAACACATTAATACCATGAGACCAGATTTTTTAAAAATATTTTTTATAGTGTTATTCATACGAAGTATAATTAAAGTGAAGCACGTTGCCACATGATTTTATGGAAACCAAGAGAAAGTAAAGGATAAAAAAGCAGTGACAGAAATCCATGAAGGAATGACTTATCATTGTGTGTGTCTAAACACAAAGGTGATGGTTCGCTAACTCCTTTAGGTACAGAATTCAATAACCTATCCTGGAAGAAATGTTGTATATTTCCACTGCATCACTGTTAAACTGTTTCTCCAAGTATCCCCCACCAACCATTATCAGAGACAGGCAATCACCTCAACAAATATGAGAAGTTCACTTCTGTAGCCACTGATGCATCAAACAAAAATTAAATCAAATAAAAGCCTTTTTCGCTAGCAATTCATTGTGGGACAGTTGAAAAGAGAATTAACTATTGTCAGCTTGATTATCTCCATGACAGCCATGCAATAGTGTTAGGAATATAATGAAGCACAAAAAGATCCTTAGAATGCTCAATATAGAAAAACACGTTAGAGCTGTATTATCATTTGATCTGAAGACTGAGGAAAAAAGTTTTCTTCTCTTTGCTTCAAATGTCAAAAAAGTTTTGAAATTTTATAGCATTTTCTGGTCTTTTCTGGAATCATTGAGAAATGTTTCCATCACCTTCAGATGAAAGGATCCCAAAATCTTTTCCAGCTGCTAAAATTATTTTTTTGGATATAAAGAAAGGATTTCTCAGTGGCATCTTTGGATTCCTTATGCATGACAAATATGGGAATGCTAGAGAAACATTTTCAAGGTTTAGTATTTCATTAACAAGCTTGTTTATAGGAAATCTAAAAAAACAAAACAGAACAATTTTTTTTATATTGAATACACTGAAGTGTATGTAGTTATTTTTTCATAGAAGGAAAACTTTACAAAAAGTATCAATGACGTATTCTTATGATTTGTCATAAGTATAACTAGCTTCTAAACTAAGGATATGTGTCTTGGAAGGAGAATGATACAAGCACATTCCATTCAATCTTTCCTATTATTACCCAAATATCTCATTTCATGTTTTAATTTTAGCAAATAAAATTATTTTATTCTGATTCAGCTACTTCCTTTCCAAAACAGTGTGATTTTTCAATAAATCATAAATATTAGAGAAGGTTTGAAACTTGTCAAAAATTTCAATGTCAAATGTTTGAGGAATATTGTATCATGAAAGATTTAAGGAGGTATGTGTGTATGCTTCAGCAGCTTAATCATAGAAATGTTCTCTCGATACCTGTGATATTTACTATATTCACTGTAGTCACGAAAGCAGCAGTGAAATATATATAATAAATACACATACATAAATATGTTCCTTGTATAAATAGACTGGATGAGATTGTAGAAACCTAGTAAATATTTATTCTATTGAGGCTAAGCTTCTAATTAAAGTTATTTTCCTTCTATCTGAAAATAATTTAACGGATCTTTCCACTATATGTTTACTGTTAGAAACAAAAAAGAATTAGATATTTAAAACTGGCAATTCTGTGGTTTTAAATTCTGAATTGATTTTAAAATAACCGTGTTGGGAAACTGAGGTCAAAAGATGGTCATCCTAGGCAATGAATTTTGTAGTTAATAGACCAGATTTTGGAGCTTTTATCAGATTTCTTCTTCCACATGCATTAACTTGTGAGTTTCAGACCAAGAATCATATATTCAATGGCTTTGTTGTCGGTCATAGAAGCAAAAGCAAGTGAGAAGAATGTGTGTATTCCTGCACACATTTAATTAATTAGGGTCAGGCTAAGCACATCAACAGATGTTCCTCCCCTAAATTCTGGAGATAGGCAAACAGACTGGGGCAGAGACAAGCACACCAGCACTGTTTCTTTGGAGTCATGCTGTAGGTGGCCATGACACTGCTCAATATTTCCAGGACACCCACTTGTAAATGGACAAGTGCTAGAATGAAAACAAGACCTGGCTTACTACCTCAGTAGCCACCATTTTTTCACTGAACTTTTGCAGCAAAGGCTTTTTCCCCTTCAAGCCCAACCCAGAGTGTCTGAGTGAGTTACATGAAGATTAACACAGTCTAAAAGTCTGCTAAATAATTCTACTGTATTAATGCTTTATTGACATCCTCATGCAGAAATAGACAAATATTTGAATTGCTGGATACTGCCTATTCCAGCCAAGGTGTACTTCTCAGCAGACCTTTGCAAAACCTGCTTCAATGGACAACTTCTCTTTAAGTCCTGTGATCGTTACAGTCTGAGTGCCAGACAAGTGCAGTGTGAGACAAATACAGGGCTCCCCATCTCCTCTGTCATGGCTAGATCCCTAGAAAATACCTCTCACGGGTGATTTAGATTGCCTTTCTGGATGTGGGGCTTACATGGAAGGGAAAAACTTTAAGTAAAGAAAAGGTTCATGGGAATAGTTTAGAAGCATTGAAGTTTTCCAGGAAGGTAGCAAGGACAAGGCAAGATACCAAAACAACTGTTGTGTTTTCTCTATATTTCCAAGTCATGCAACTGTTGTACCTGGAGTCAAGTAGCTCTCTGAAAGCAACAAGAGCCCATCATATCACCTTAACTTGACATGCTACAACTACAAACTGGGACGAGAGCAAGCAAAACATGAGTAGAATTGTTTTTTATGTGTACAGTTTGCTATATAGTGATAACTTATTACATTTTGTAGAAGAAAGATGTGCTGAGCAGCAATAAGAAGAGCTGACTGATTATATGACCTGGGCTGCTGCACTTTGGTTTAGGTTAACTATTCTGGGAGGAAGGAAAATTGCTCCGACCTAAGAACAAATCAATGGAATTAGGTGGGACATACAGAATTTGAGAACGTGGCAGATTTGCTAAGAAGGATGAATGAAAGGACACAGTTTACAGTTCCTTAGTAGTAGACTTCCTTGCAATAAAGCCACAGAAAAGCCCCAGTGCAGGAAGAGAAGAACACATTTTTAGACACCCCAGGCAAAATATATTTAAGATTTATGCCTTCAGAAAGCCACATGTAGAAGAAAAAAAAGGGATTATCTTTCAAGGATCCAAAAGACATAGGTCTCTTTAGAGTGGTTCTTCTTTTTTATATTTGAATCAGAAGACTTGAGTTTCTTACTGCTTGAAAGGTGTTTGTATTCTGCTTTAGTATTTCTTAAGTTTTTAGCTAATAAAATATAACTTTGAGGATTGGAAGCCTCTTAAGTCTGCTTGCTAATAGAAAAAAGCTACAGTGTTGTTACCCTTTTGAAGCTGAGTGTTGACAAAACACTGTTAAGACTCAAAGGCTGTACTTTTAGGTTTTCTAGGAGAGGCTAGCCATTGGTATTTCATATCCAAAAGCCCAATATATCCATACTTCCTTTTACAGCTTTGTGCTGCACAGACCAGTATTCCATTTTCAGTATTCTACCTGCAGACTTACCAGTCCAGTCATCTTAGTGGAAACCCCACAGGCAATCCTGCAGGTCAAGAGTGATAGGCTGGCACACCTGGCATCAAGGCCACAGATCAAAGCAGTCTTGTATGGATGTAGTTGATACATTTCTCTATGTGCCTGACTTTTTTTTCTTCTTTTAAATTACTTCTGTTTCACATTGCTTATGCCTTAGTCAACATGCCTCATTGGCATATAACAGGCCATGCATTTGATACAAAATATAACATGAAAAACAATTAGCATCACCAGATTCCATTGCAACCACAAATGGACTTCATGATGGCACTGGTAAATAAGAAACTCCTCTGGGACTGGTACACTAATGCCTGAGGCTGTGTTCCCAGGCTGCCTGTAGTGGGTCTGCCTCTTGTGACTGTGCTGTCAAAGTGCTTGGAATGTGCTTTGCTGCAAAATTAAATTAACAATTTGTAGAAAATATTTTCTCTTATGGAAGAGACAGAGGGATCCTGCTTTTGACACTTTGAGGCCCTCAAAGGGTCAGGCCCTTTGAGATCACGCTACTAGAAAAGAAAATCTTCTGTCCATTTTACAGGACCATCTTCCCTGGAGCTTGCTTCTGTCAGTATACACCCATTAACACAAGGTCAAATATAAGTAGTCTCTGCCCCTTACCAGAACTGTTAATGTTGTGGTTCACAAGGTTCAGTTAACACTATAGATTCCCAAATCACCCTCAGCTGTAAGAACAAAAGACTCTCAGTACTTGCAATGTAAATTCTCTGGCAACATGTAACTTGAATGACATGATGGAAATTCTTCACTGGGTGGGCTTGATGTAGTCTCCTGGGCTACTTAGAGGAACTGGTGTAACTTTTCAGGTTTTTGTCTATTTTCTTTTGCTCAAATGGCTTTGAAGTAAAATATTATCAAATACAATATTTTTGTCATTGATTCTTGCTATTCATTATTCCACTGTA
The DNA here is from genome assembly GCF_000747805.2 of Chaetura pelagica. Classification (NCBI taxonomy): domain Eukaryota; kingdom Metazoa; phylum Chordata; class Aves; order Apodiformes; family Apodidae; genus Chaetura; species Chaetura pelagica. The sequence goes on from NW_009953806.1 coordinate 152,433, forward strand.
TTGTCATTTTCTTACTAGTGAAAAATGGCAAGCCAAAGAAATTTGGGTTAGATTAGGTAAAACATGTCAGTCTTAATTCTAGCATGAATATACAGTATAAAGCTTAGTAACATATGCACAGGCTACAGTTTTGGAGGGAAAAAGGAGCAGAAGGTAAGGGAAAAGGAAAACTATGCTGCCTTGGGGCAGATGTTGGGCTGCTGCCCAGATTTCAAGCCAGAAACTGGGCTAGTGACCTCTAGTCCAAACAAATGCAAACTAAAACAATTTGACACTTGTAGTGAAAAATCATAGTGTCCACAGGAAGGGAATATTTGCAGGCAAGTATCTTTTAAATAAGCAGCAGTCTCGATTCTGAGGCTTTTAAATTTTTGTGTGTGTTCAGTTAATACTTACCTATAAAAAAAAAAACAACAAACAAACTAAAATACTTGAGTTTTAAAGTTTTCTTTTTTTTGTTATGTGATGTCATAAGAATCACAGCTACCAACTAAAAAAAAATTAAATTTATATCACAACTTTAACTAATTCAGTTGCAATCTTTGAATCAGAAGTCTCCAAAATCAACAGAAAAATAAAAGTAAACTTTGCTATAGATTTTAAGACAATTTTGTGACTCCTACAAACTTTTGTAAAACGTTTGGCGGTTGAATACTTTCCTTTAGAACTGTGTGACAGCCTAATGAAATAAAAATGGGTATGTCTAACTTCTTTTAATAATACAAAACTTTTGCAAATTAGTAAAGCAATTACTTCCTACAATTAATTATTTAATTCTTTTTTACAGTTATTTAAAAAGTCAATAATGCACTGAATATATATTTCGTTGTTTCAAGAACGTATATCAAAATAATTCAACACAGTGATTCCAGATCATAGCCTTGTCTTCTTAACTTTTTTATCGATTTATGAACAATCTTTTTCAAAGAGACACATAATATCACCAAGCAGTATGTGATTAGAAAATCTATAATGGATGGGGGAAAACAAAACCTATAGGGAATGGAGCATTTTACAGTTACCCTACTGAAAACTATTCACTTGTAATACAGCCTCATATATTTAAATTCCTCAGTTTAGTTTTGATTAAGGAAATAAATGTATAGCAATATAGTAAATTTTATTTTTTTTTTACAGGACATCTTGATTCCAGTGCAAGTTGGTAAGATCACATCACACGAACATGATGTCAATTCATATTTGAAATTGCTTTTATACATTTCCCAGAGACAGTACTGTCCCTGGTTCACTTACATATATCGTTTATTTGAGAAAACACTTCTGTTTCATGATGATCAAGAGAGACAGAGAAATGAATTGTTCTGACAAGGAATCTAATACAACATGATGAATCCACCAAGTATTACACTTGCTGTTTGGGGTTTTTGTGTGTGTGTTTAATTCCCTATAAAACTAAAGGTCAATAGGAAGGCATCTGGCTGGAAGAACACAGCACCAGCACCATCAGCCAGGGTAAGATCTGAGAAAAGGAGGCGAGGAGAAAATTATATTAAAAGGAATGTACATAGTACTAGGCAAGAATAAGCAGGAGATTTAAGTCACAAAGCGCAAATAGCTAGCCTGGAGCCATTGACACAGACATTTAAGATACAAGGAGCAAAATCAAAGATAATGAGCTAATTTACATATGACCCTTTCTTTAAGTTGGTGATCATCACTCCCTCTCTAGAAGGACCACAACATTAGTAATAATGAAGTTACATGTTGAACCATGCAAGGTCAGTGTCAAAGTCAGCAGCTTGATTCACATCAGTGAATTATGTGAGTGTAAGACTAGACAAATGAAGATTGCTGAGGATCAGGTTAACTCACGAGTAGGTGAGTACTTGGAAATATGTGGCAGAAAGCTACTAAAAGAGGCTACTCATTTAAGTATGAGACTCCTGAAGAAAGGCAAATGATGTTGCATCACCTTGGCTCACTTGCAAGCTCAGTTGTTGTGCCTGGTGCCTGGGCCAGTTATCAGCAGGGTGGAAGAAATTAAATATGAGGGGAGTACAGAAATCTTCCTCTTGTGCTGCTTGTCCTGTCCCTTAAACCAGACACTGCCATAAACTGGTTGTTCTAGGAAGGCAGGTAAAGTGAAGGAACCATGGCCTGAGAATGTAGGTGTAGTACTGAGATGGTATAATTAAATTATATGATATGATACGATAATGTATAATATAGTAATATATAACGTAATAATACAACATAATATTTTATAATATAGTGCAATACAGTATAGTATTATACTATAATTATATTATATAGTATTATTTAAAGTAATGTAATGTACTGTAGTACAATAAAATATAATATTATTTAACTTATCGTAATATAATATAATAAAATAAATATAGCTGGAATACTAATACAAAAGGGAGGAAATTGTCCTGCAGGAAGAATTGGGAAAAAGGAAGGAGTAGGGACATGGCAAGATATATTATTTCTTAAGACCATGTTGTTTCTTAAGTGCAGAGAAAGTCATGGGTAATGACAAAGGTGATTGTAGTATATTGCTGTAATGAAACCCATCCCATATATATCACCAGAGCCAGAAGAAGTGAATGAGGGGTTTTGTGAGCAACTACAGAAGCCACCCAAAACACCAGGCTTACAAATAAATGTGAATTTTAATAGCGTGTAAGTCTGTGAAAAGGAAAATAGGGACGGCAGTGATATGCGGCAGTAACAACTTCTAAATATAATAACTGGAGACAGCTATAGAGAGAAAGTGTCTCAAAAGGCAGGAAATATTTAAAAGCACCTAAACAGAAAGTGTTTTGGGAGACAGTGAAGTGATGGAGTTCATGATCCTTAGGAAAAGAACAAGGAACTATAACAAAACAAAACCAAGGCATTTATAGAAAGTAGGCTTCAGTAAATTCCTAGAACTGGTAAACAAAGAGTCCTAAGAGAGAAAAAGAAATTAAAGTGAACTGTCAGCTCCATAAAGAAACAATATTAAGGTCTTGAGTGCAAAACATACTATTATAAGATTAAGGGTGCAAGAAGATATGAGTTGGGTTAAATCATGTGCTTTTTGTGAATTTCAAAAATAAAAAGAAAGGGGAAAATACGTCTGGTTGCTAAGGTCAAATATTAAAAGTACAATGAGTGCATAGAGAGAGAGTAAGAAGATACAACACAAACCTAAAGTAGGAAGCTAAATTATGACAAGAAATCCTTCCATAAGAGGAAAGATCTGATTGTCTAGCTGTTGTAGTGGGGGGTTATTACAGACTGGTGCAGGAAAAGTCAAGAGTTCAATACTTTCTTGCAAGCTGTTACTGAAAAAGTCATAGGGCTGTCATAATTAATACAAGTCACAGAGGGGAAGAACTCCTCTAATAAGGAAGGAACAGGTCAAACAATATCTAAATGTTAGGTGTTCTCAAAACAGTTGAAACAGCTGGTCTTCACTGAAGTGTAATTAAAAAGCTGGCTGATGAAATTGCAGTATCATTAGTTGTTATCTCTGAGAAATCAGCAAGAATAGGGAGAGAGGCAAACGTACAGTTCAAAGAAATGGGAATGGGAAAAGGAGAAGCCAGAAACTAACAGACTAACCAGTTTAACATCACCTTCTAGAAAAATAGTGGAAGAGCTATTCAAAGTGTTTTTTTAAAACCAAAAACCACAAAAATTAGTAACAGTTCTCATTTTATCAACAAAAAAATATTCCAATCAGTTTATTTTCTGTCCCCCCCCTGGATAGCAAACTACTAGGTTAGAGGAGGAACAGCTGATAAATAGCTTGACTTCAGGAAGTTTTCAGCACTACTAGAATACTCTTCAAGAGTAAAGCATGGCCTCCATGAAAATATCAGAAGAAAGATACACAGGTAGGTGTATCACATTCTGAAAGTTATTATAATGAGTCCTTAGTCAAAACAAACACATGTAATTAGTGCAATTCTGCTGGGGTCTGTCCCTAGTCAGTGTTCTCATTTTGTTATGTGGTATAGGTTTATTAAATGTGTACGTAATACATGGGTGGGAAGAATGCCAGTATAGCTGAGGATACACCTAGAACACAAAACAATCAAGACAAATTGAAGGTGCCATCTGAAAGGAAATCAAATTATTTAGTAATGACAAGTGCAAAGGTGTTGATGCAAGTGGAAAACATAATCTAGGCAGTAACAGTGAATAACTGAGACAATTTTCAAATATATGGAGATTTGCTGTAGGGAGCAGCAGAGCTGACAATATTTCTGTGTTCATTGTAAGTAGAGAAGAAATTTATTTAAAGGAGAGTTAGACAGGTCTGAATACCAAAATGTGGAAATCTAATTGAGAAAGTTTGTGAGAAGTCTGTGTGTTCACAACTTCATCAGCAGTGTCTTCAGTCTCAACAAATGCCTGTCATCACTGACTTATATAGTCCTGCCTCGGAAAAATCAATAGGCTAAACAGAATCTTGAGGTTACTTCCCTGCAATTTCATGATTCTGTGTCCACCCAGCAGCTACTGCAGCCACCTTCAGCAGCTAAGAGGCAAAGGCATACTGCTTTCTTACGTGAGAATCCAGCAGAGATGCAGGAATGGA
>NW_009953806.1:157005-166252 GCF_000747805.2 Chaetura pelagica
AGGAATGCATGACAGGATCACCATATGCTCAGCTCTCTCACAGTAGTATTGACAACAGTTCCTTCCTGCCAGCTCTAGAGTATTCCTCGTTCCTTCTGCGTATACCATATGCACAGAGACAGTGCTGATAAGGAGACACCCTACAGCTAGTACCAATAGGTTTCAGCAGATGATGCGTGCAGTACTTGCTTGTAATTTGGCTTTACATTTGGGATTCTGGACCGTATCTGCAAGTGCCAAATACTGCAACCCTTTAAGGTAATTTCACCTAGGTACAAAGATCCATATAAAATTTGTAGACAGAAGAATATAGTAATTAAAGTAAGAGCAAAACTGCAGCAGATGCAGAACTTTTGCAAACAATCCAGATATAGATAGAATGTTCTCATAGGCTCAGTATGCATTTTCCTTGGCATTTCCATAATCTTCAAAACACCTTTTAAAAATATTAGAACATCAGTAGCTTCTAGCATCTGTAGTAATGTAAGAAGACAAAAAAATCACAGAAACATATTTACATTTCTTTGAAAAAAAAGATTTGTATGCCAAATCTAACAGAAAGGACCCACTCATTTATCCAAATTAGAAGAGATACATTACTCAAGATGCACTCAATTCATTAAAAATATATTTTAAAAATCTTGTTTTGATGGATCTGTTACAGGCTACCATGTAGTGTGGGCACACTCTTAAGATCTACTAATTAACAAACCCCAGTATGTCTTTTTTTCTGTCATCCCTCTGATATCTGAACTGCCAGTCTTAATTTCCTGTGTGAAGAAAATAAATCTCTTTCCAAAGGTATTTTGATTTTGAGCTTTAATCTACTGAAGAACATCTGAGCTCTTTTAAATGAAGAAAGCTGAACAACACCATCCAGTCTAGATAGAATCTCTATACACATCTGTTGTGATAATGGTAACGTAACCAGCGGGAATATAAATTCACTGCCCATGACATTGTCACTGATCTTCTGGAGAAGCATGTACATCAAGCATAAGAATATATGACATTTCTTCACCTCTGCATGAATTAGTTCATCAGATTATCTGTTTAAGGACATTCCAGCACAATAATTTGCCTTTTTGCTTTTAAGCAACAATGGAATAATGCAGAAGCCACGTTCAATGATTCAGAACGATTTAGTTTGCAGGAAGCCCATTAATTTAACCATATTTTCCCATACTTTTCAGCACCATGTCCTGTCATCTGGAAATAATAGAAACCATAGTAGTAAATTGTGAAAGCTAAAAAAACCCATGCAAGTACAGTTCAGATGGTATTTACGGGTATGCTAATGTTAGCCCAGCCTAACCAAAATTATAGTTTCTTGGTAAACCTGGATTAGCTTTCTAGTGAAAAGGATTCTGAAGTGACAATCAAAAGCAAATGCGTCATAGTTCTATATTTATTTATATGACAGCATTAACATAAGCCAGATATAAGAATCCTGAATCAAAAATATATGGTAAGTGAGCATTTCCTTGGTGCTGCAAAGTTGTACAATATTGATTCTGTGAGTGCAAAATGGGAATAAGAATGAGAAGGAGGAAAATCATATTTCAAGTGTGACTACAGTTTTTTTACCTCTCACTCTTAACAAGTGTTGCTCAGATAATGTTTTTTTGAATTATATATAATTACTACACTTTTATTGTAAATTTATCTTTCCTGTTTCTGAAGGGAATATTTTCCATAAGGTATTTGGATTGAACACATTGCTGTCAGTAAATGTAGTCTCCTTTCAATATTTTTCAGTCAGAATATCATCCTAAAGTGAAGACTTTATAGTAATACCCATAACAAAGTTCACATGTTGGAGTCTGTGGCTCGGTTATAAGCAGTAGATATATGGTTATTTTTTGACATGTGAATGTGTTTCAGATGGATTCAATGTTCTCTAAAGGCAGTTCTTTTCTGATTAAAAAATACTCAATTACATTTAAAAATAAAAAATCTTCACACAAAATGGGGAAGGAAGAAAAGAAGAGGAAAAGCTTTGCAAACTTAGAATGCTTCCACTGTGCTCATTATGGCTTGTGATTTTTAGGAAATGGTATTAATTGGAAAATCTCTAAACACTACTCCAGTTCTGATGCACTTCAGTCACCTGAAAGCTAAGTGTCTTCTTACATCCCACAGTATATGTCTCTATATAAATGTGTGTATAAATTCATACACAAATGCATAGATTTTTGTCTATTTATTTGAGTGTAGATATAGACAAATAGACAGATATATTGACAGAGCTGAAAAGTGAATAAAGATGAGGAAAAAAAAAAATATTTTATTTTACTGTGTGAATAATACTCTCTGCTAAAGAAATTTATGGCACATAAATACATTTATGTTGATCAGAACACCAAGCATGAAAGACAGGTTGTCATACAGTTTTGTATAATAAAAGAAACTGAAGTTAAATGAACTCAGATAGAAAAAACAGAATACAACTGGATTTTTTTCTATTTGTTTTACTCATCTAACCTATGATATGAGGCATATGAAAACATTATGGGAGTGTCTACTATGAACTATTTTGGGTTTCAGAAAAATAATTTTCTCAAATATTAGCAAGAATTATTTTTTTTTCTTATAATTATTAGTGATCATTGCATCCATGTACATTTCGTAGGATCTTAGAACCACAGAACCATAGAGTGCCAGGTTGAAAGGGACCTCGGGTTATCTGGTCCAACCTTTCTGGGTAATACTACAGTTTATGAGATGGCTCAGCACCCTGTCAAGCTGAGACTTAAAACTGTCCAATGTCAGGGAATCTACCAATTCCCTTGGGAGACTATTCCAATGTTTGATTTTCCTCACGGTGTAAAATTTACTTCTGATGTCCAATCAGAATCTCCCCAAGAGCAACTTGTGCCCATCACCCCTTACCTTTTCCATGTGACTCCTTGTAAATAGGGAGTGTACATATTCTTTGTAGCCACCCTTTAAGTACTGGAGCATGGTAATAAAGTTTCCCCTAAGTCTTATTTTTTCAAGGCTGAGCAAACACAGTTTTCTCAGCCTTTCCTCATATATGACAGGTCCTCCAGTCCTCTGATCAACCTTGTGGCCCTTTTCTGGACCCCCTCCAGCCTGTCTTCACCCTTCTTGTAGAGAAGGGGCCAAAACTAAATGCAATACTCCTGGTGTGGTCTGACAAGCACTGAGTAGAGCAGGATGATGACTTTTTTTTCTCTGCTGGTGATGCTCTTGTTGATGCATCCCAGCATCCTGTTGGCTTTCTTTGCCACTGCAGAGCACTGTTCACTCATGTTGAGCCTATTATCCACCAAGACTCTCAGGTCCCTTTCCACAGTCCTGCTCTCCAGCCAGGTGGATCCCAGTCTGAGCTGCACTCCTGGGTTATGTGTTCCCAGGTGTAAGACCTTACACTTCCCCCCCATTGAACTTCATATGGTTCCTACTAGCCCACTCGTACAGCCTGTCTAGGTCATCCTGGAGGGTGGCTCTCCATTCTGGAGTGTCAACCTCTCCACTCATCTTGGTGTTATCAGCAAACTTCATCAGGGTGCTCTTGATCCCAACACCCAGGTCACTTAAGAAGATGTTTAACAGCATTCAGCGCAATATCAGTTCAAGGTTTTCCTTAACACAGAGCATGACTCCTTCACAGAACGGCCTATAGCCATCCCTCACAGTCCTCCAGTTACATGAATCATCCCACCATGTTTCAGTTATTCCCATGACATCATAATTATCAGACTGGGCACAGAGCTCCAGCTCACCCTGTTTATTTCCCAGACTGTGTATGCATACATACACTTCAGGTGACTCATCTTTAGGTTCTCATTTTGGAAGGCAGATGAGGCACATTTTATACTACTCTGGTTGGCTTGGTTTATATTCCCCAATCGGTTGCAGTGCTGTTGGTGGTGTAATCATTGCCATTTGGACACTGCTGCAAGTACTGGCATGCTGCTCCCAGGCTTCTCTCTAGTAAGCCCAGTTTTACCCCTGCCCGCCTTTAAGTCTAGTTTAAAGACCTTTCTCTCTTTTGCTTTCTTCATGAATAACAAGAAACCAAACTGTTCCCTAAATCCCACAAAGTATTTGATACCCAGTTCAAAAATGTAAGATGGCAATGAATATTAAAAAAAAAAAATCAGATTTGGAAGGGCAGAAAAGGTTAAAGTCCTAGTTTGCTTGTGCCAAATATTTAGATTACATTTATATCTTTGTTTCCTGTTCAGCAACAGGAACTTAGTTAAAGATGTTCTTTTAAACCTGGCCATCATAGTGTCTCAGCAGAAAGGACCAGTCTCTGTAACACTGGGATCAGAGGTTTATTTTCAGCTTCAGAGCTAATTATCAGGACTTTGAGCTGGCAGTACAGAGATAGACACTATGTTGTGCTTGTTGGTCTATGTGCTTACATGATCGACAGTTGTATTCCTGGGCAGCTCTCAGTAGCTACAATTCCCTGATTATTTCTGAAGGACAATTCTAGCAACTCTAAACAGCCAAAAAATCTGCAGGCACTTCAGTATATAAAACCAGAGACAAGTTCAGTAACTTGCAGTAAAAATGGAAAACAAATACTCCCAACAGACTTTGGAGTCAGTGTGCCACATACAAGCCCTTCGTCATATGTAGATTAAAGTTAAATTTATTCCAGAATTTTTCCTTATGTGTGCATTAATATGCCTGGAAAATATCTCAGTCCTTCTGCACAAAGATGTAGCATCAGACAACCTTCTGATCAACTTCTGATCAAATCTCAGGAAACAGCAGATTCTACCAAAGAGTAACTACCAAACTGATGAATAAAGAAATGATGAATTAATTTCTCCATTCTAACAGTCTCCATCTGCTAGTACATGTGATAATGTTATTGAAGACAATAGATAAAACAGTGACAGTCTGGTGCATATGATTTCTATCCACAGCCCTGAAGAAATCCTCCTTCAGTGCAGTGAGTGTCCTACAGTGTGCACTGTTGTCACTTCTAATTGAAATCAATAGCTTAGATGGCTGAGGATAAGCAGTCTGCAGGAAACCAGATGTTCCAGGATTTTACTGATACTTTCTCAAGAAAGTGAAGACATGAACGTATTATTATCTACATTCCAGATAAGATAGCAATTCCCTGCTGTATACGTACTGTAATCTTAAATCCCTGCTCAAACATCAGCTCAGGATACTTGTGTAGGTCCTCCTACAAGATCTTTTTTCTGGATTGTCCATTATAACATTTAACTGTACACAGAAAAGCAACTTGCTTTTCTCCAGCACTGTCATATTTTTCTTCCATAGGCAGGAAAGGAGGAGAGGTCATTCAGACTGGGAGCTTTGTTTTTGAGAGACTTCTTAAATGACAAGGTAGAGCTAAAGGTTACATCCAGATGTAAAGTAGGATACTGGCTGTTTTTAGTGACAGAATGAAATCTGCCTGTACATCATGTCTGTGTCTGTACCAACATACCAGGTCTGAAACTAAACATCCATAGCAGTTCAAAGCTTCTTACCAACCATCTCAAGTCAACTGTTTCTCAAAGCAAACAAACTCTAACACATAGGTAGTAGCTCTTTAGATCTGTCCAAAAAAGCAAGAAGTTTGAGCATGCCTTGAATGCAGCCACTCAGAGGAAACAGAGATAGTAAAACTATTCCTTCCAATCAATGTATAACTGCTTGTGAATTATGCTTTTGCTTGGAGGCAATAAAGCCTATGAGGCAATGCAAGACCAAAGATTGAGCGCTGATGGCTTTCCTCAGGTTTTATACTTTGGAATAGAGAGGGTTTCTGCAAAAAAAGCACTGAGGTTGGAGTGATGGTAGGATAATACTTTCCTAAGAGAATCGTCATCAATGGATTCAGGAATACCTTATATCACTGGGCAGTGATTTTCAATGATCTTTGATCTGTGAACTCAGAATAATTTCCTAGGGCAGATCGAGGACATGATTAGAAAGGTAAGATTGATGACATATAATTATGGGAAATATTCTCTTTAATTATATTTTCTTATGGGTTTTAGTGTATGGAGTGTAGAAATTTGGTCTGTCACCAATCATACACATACCCAGTGAATGAAAAGTGGTGCATAAAATATTTTGGTAACAATGTATATTTGCTTTGCATATGTTACTAAAAGTGTGAGGAAATCAAGCTGAAACAACTGAATTCTAAATACTGTTTTATTAACAAGATGGAGATATATAAGGCTAACTCTTGGTGTAGGTAGCAGCCTCACCAGTGTTTAGATGACTATAGTATTCTCAGGGGGCCCTACATTGTCATTTGCAAACTGCTGAATCTACAAATCTTCAGTATTGATCTCAAGGGACAGTAGCTACATTTTGAGAGGAGTTATGTATTTTCTTTATCCCCTAATTTTTTATGATTTTGCACTTGAACCACATACATTATGAAAGCATGCCTGACATTCAGCTACACAGGCAGTGAGTGTTTTCTGTAGTAATCTCTATGGTAAAAGCATAATGTTTCTCCTGTAGAGGCTTCATGGCACTGTTGCAGTTTGTGCCCATTGCCCCTTGTCTCTGGGCACTACTGAATTTAGTCTGGCCTCATCCTTTTGATGCCCACACTAGATATTTCACAGAATCACACAGAATCACAGAATTATCTTGGTTGGAAAAGTCCTTGTTTAAAAGCATTTACAAAACCCTCTTAGTCTTCTCTTCCCCAGGCTAAACAGATGCAGGACTCTCAGACTTTCCTCGTAAGAGAGGTGCTCCATTCCCCTAATCATAGCCCTCCACTAGACTTTTTCCAATATCTGCTTGTCTTTTTTGCACTGAAGAGCCCAGAATTGGACACAATGCTCCAGATGTGACCTTACTAGGGCAGAGCAGGTAGACTTAACGCACCCCAGGATGCCACAGCCTTTCTTGGACACAAGGGCACATTGCTGGCTCATGGTAAACTTGTCCATGAGGACTCCCAGGTTCTTTTCTTCATAGCTGCTTCCCAGCAGGTCAACCCCTAACCTGTACTGATGCATAGGGCCATTCCTCCCTAGGTGCAGGACCCTACACTTGCCTTTGTTGAACTTCGTTAGGTTCTTCTTTGCCCAACTCTCAAGCCTGTCCAGGTCTTACTGAACGGCACCATAGCCTGTTGTGTCAGCCACTCCTCCTAGTTTGGTATCATCAGCAAACTTGCTGTGGGTACACTGTCCCTTCATCCAGGTCATTGATAAATATACTGAACAAGACTTGACCTAGTACTGACCCAGAGAACACCACTACCTTCAGAGTTCCAACTATGGTCACTGCCACTGATCACAACCCTCTGAGCTCTGCCATTCAGCCAGTTCTCAGTCCAACACACCATCCACTCATCTAACACACACTTCCTAAGCATACCTACAAGGATGATAGAGGAGACACTGTCAAAAGTGTTGCTGAAGTTTAGGTAGACAACATCCACTGCTCTCCCCTCATCTACCCAGCCACTCACACCATCATAGAAGGCTACCAAATTGGTCAAGCATGATTTTGTCTTGGTGAATCCATGTTGACATCTGATAACCTTCTTTTCTGTATATCTGTAAAAATGACAGAGTTCTGCAAGCATTAGTAGCTGGGGACAGGTTGTTTCACATTCCTACAATCTCTGAAAATGTTCTGTTTCCTTGTTTAACTGAGTCATTAAGATGTGCAGCTGATTATAGGTTTTATCAGAATCTGCCTGCTTTTTGTATCATCAGTAATTTCATTAGCTATTATTATTCAAACCTCTAATTATAAATGGTCAAGTCTTTCACTCAGCTGTCAATAATCCAGTGTTCCCCCACAAAGACATTTAAAAGTTTTCACTGAGCATTCATGTGTTGCATTACATAGTTTTATAAATTCACAGAATCACAGAATGTTTGGAGCTGAAAGGGACCTTGAAGATCATCGCGTTCTAACTCCCCTGCATGGGCAGGGACACCTCCCACTAGAACAGTCTGCTCAGGACCCCATCCAACCTGCCCTTGAACACCTTCAGGGATGGAGCCTCCACAACATCACTGGGCAGACTGTTCCAGCATCTCACCACCCTTACACCCTTACACTGAATTCTAACCCTACACTTCTGCATTTGCTTCTTTCTTTGCTGTCTTCCCAGAATAGATTCTCACCTTCTCTATCTGTGATGTATACAACACTTATAATGTAAGGAAACCACATAAACACATTTGAATAGCAAATTATCATACTGATTAATCATAAAGATCTAGATCAATATGATATAAATTATAGCTGCTCTGCATGATATAAGATTATAAATACAGACATTTGGAGTAGAAAATTTAAAGGGAGCAAAGACAAAATCTATCCTAAGAATTCAGAAAAAAATACTTTCAGCAATATATATATGTGTATATATAAAGAATAATTTGGGGGAAAGAAGTTTAATTTTCTGTTCCTCCAATTTTACAGCTGATGCCACCTTCATACCTGGATGAGAATCTTCATACTGTGTGTCACTTTTTTACTTATTTATTACTTTCTCCAAACAGCAGAAACATTGACTTAGGGTTACAAATACCAGAGATACACAGGGAAAAGCACAAAGCATTTGGTTTATATGTGTTTTCTAAATGAAATTGTAAGAATAACTCCCTCATTTGTGTTGCAAGAATTAATATAACAAAATTAACTATGGGCCTTCTAATTAGTTAAGAGTTTCTTTATTGTCTACTCTAAAAAGACAGCTTTCTGAGGTAGTGAGTCTAGCTCCCTCCTCCTGTCACTGAATAGGGCCAATACTCTTATTCAGGAACCAATCAACTTCCTTTTTAGTACTCGTTAGATGTTAAGTACATCTTGATATTTTTAACATCTATTTGTGGACTTTCTTCCTGCCTTCCTTAAATAAGAGTTCAACAAGATAGGGTTTTTTTTCCAGTCATAGGAAACCACAATGGCCATGATTTTTCATTAATTAATTCTATGCATAGGCTTTCATAGCTACGAATAATCTCAGTTAGTCTGCTTTGTTAAGAAGAGCACAAACATACTAGAGCCCAAATGGCTCAGCATTCAGTTAAATAAAATAATTTAGTGTTTTACACTTTTTAAAATATATTTTCCTTCAATTGTCCTTTTTTGACACTAAAAAAAAAATGAGCTCTTTATCTTCTTTTTCTACCCAAGGCACACAACTTTTTGTCTCCTATGATTCTGAAGTAATATAAAGCATTTGCAAAGAACTCATGAAATCACCAATGTATTGAACTGTAGAATTTTAAAATTTGGGGGGGGGGGGGGG
>NW_009953806.1:166372-241517 GCF_000747805.2 Chaetura pelagica
AGGACTCTGTGATCTAGTGCGTTACCTTTGCGTTCTCCAATGTGCAAACTGAAAGCTAATTTTAAAAGTATTTCCAAAATTTTAAGGCAATAGATATAGGTAAATATGTCAGAGCACCAGAAATATTTTTTCATTTGTGTTTTTGGTAACACTGTATTTTTATATGCTACTGTCTTTCTTCAGACCGAATTTGATTTCATATGGTTTTAGTTGGATTTTCTTTTAGCCTGTGCTAGTTTTAATATCACGTAGAAACCATATAAATGTTGACATGAAAATATTCTTTTTATTTCACCACTTTACATTTTCCCAAAATACCCTTAAATGAAAAGAAACCAATTATCCATCCTAAAGTGTTCTGCTGAAGCAGAGCTCTGTAACAGTAAAGGAGCAAGAGAACTAGTGCCCTGAATAACTAGAATTTTTCCTCTAACAGATTCACAGTACAAAATTGAACAGATTTTACAGCTTGCTGGCAAAAGAATTTCTTACAGTTTTTGGTAATGTTTACCAAATCAATCAGCCTTCTTGAAACTCCATCAAAAAAGATTACTTCTACATGAGCCAAGATTACAGGTTGATATAAAGTAAATTAAGAAGCTTCCTTGACACACAGGCAGCAATTCATCAATCTACATGAAGCTTCAGATTTTAAAAAAATCTTTGTAAGTAAAAAGGGTATAGTTTGTCTGTCTCTTGTATTTAAATTGTCAGCTCTTCAAATCAGTGTACAAATCAGCTAAAAGTTCATCTGTTTGCAGGAACCTCTTCCTAAGATGTATGCAAACAACTGCAATTTCTAATTATCACTGCTTTAATAGATTATTGTTACAGATTATAATTGGAATAACATCAGTTTATTTCATACTAAGTTTATTTATTTAGAAGATATACCTGTATAAAGCCATAAAGAATAGATTCTTTTTCATTCTTCTTGTGATCACAACAAAGAAAAAAGCTTTTAAAAGCATTTACCAGGCAGAAGAGCATGACACTGCATATTATATTTTACATTCATCAGCTAATATGATAATGCCTCACACTGTCAAGTGCATCATACTGTCAAGGACAGATTTGTTTTCTGCTTACAATTGATTCAGTTTTCCCAGAGTAAACTAAATGGTCGCAATCCATGTGCAGGCAACTTAGCCCATCACTCTTTCTCCCATCTTTTCCAAACCATGATCTAGCTTTTATCTGGCAGCAACAAAGAGGAATCATTACATGGATAATCAGAAGAAAAAAAACACAGTCTAGTCTAGTGAGAATGCTCGTGAATCTGAAAGAAGCATAATGCTTTCCTGCCATATGTTTAGGCAAGACGTAAAGAAATCTTAAATATAAGGAAAGATGGAAGATGTAACACAGTTGGCTTTAAGGGAACAGCATTGCCAGAAAATCAGGTACGAATTAATAATAAAAGTAATATTTGATGCAGAAAAACTAATGAACTCACTACAAAGGCTTCACAACTGCCATGGCTTTGCAAATATAACTCCATTATTTTTTATGTGTCGCAAAAAAAAGATTTTGACAGCTAGAAGGAGTCATTGCAAAATATGCTTTCAATCCTGGGGTAATTTATATTATGAAAGTATTGCCTCTGATAGACATGTAAGAGGTACAACAGTAGTCACACTTTCCATCGTAATGTATTGCATCACTGCTAGGATGTAATTGTAGAAAAACAACTTGAAGATTAAGAGCTTCAAATAAAGCAAGCTTTAAAGTGACTGTGATTACAGGTATGTGTTATTAACTTGTTCAAAAATGTCGTAATTGCTCTTCACCATTGCCATATGTCCCATTTCCCTTTCTGTCTACCAAAAAACACTGAAGCATCTAGTAAAACACTTAAAACCTTATTATTACAGACAGCTGTTTGTCTGTTTTCTGCTTTCAATTTGATTTACCTTCAAATTTAGGGGGAAAAAACGCACAGATTGTAGACTTCCTGTGGGAAGAGGTGTTACCATTTTAATTAATGGAAGCAGCATAAATATATAAAATGGCATTCACCAATAATATCAGTGTAGCCTTTAAGAAGAACATGGGCTGGTTTTGTTGGTTTTAACTTATCCTGAGACCTGACAGAAATTGGTCATGTAGTTGGGTATCATTTTGTAGAAGGAATATGAAAAACTAATTGATGTTCAACAATATGAGAAAACTCAAGATTCAGTGAAACAGTGGAGAGGCACATAATGGAGTAAGGCCTCAGGGGAGAGGAGGATAAGAACAGAAGTCTGAGATCCTCATGAATGTCTGTTCCTAGGCTAGTGTCTGGACTCTCTTGGGTTTTGTCTGCACCAAGTAAAGTTGACAAAAAACTAACACCATGAACAGGGAATGAAGAGAAGCCCCAGAAGATAGGACATTTACATTTTTTTGAAGTTGTTTAATTTTTTCTTGGTTTTGGAAGAGAAAACTGTTCTTTGGCTAGCAAATAAAAATAATCTACCCAGGCTAATTATTTCATCACCTCAACAGGACTGTGGACTGCTGCAGGATCCCAGACATCACAATTTTTTCAGCTTTTGCTCTGTCTCATCAGTAATATGTTCTGCAGTATGTAGCACAGAATAACTGCTTAATTCACTCTTCTCCCAGTCCTTCTTAAAGCCTCTGTTTGCACAGCTATGCCTGAAGATAAGCAGTGGATCACGGTGTAGCATATGCCTTCACCAGATACCTAAGGTGCACAAATTTCCATAACAAATTCACCTGCTGAGAGGTATAGATAACTAATGTTAACTGACTGATTATACCTTTAATACCTTTTTATAACTGAGACATGTCTTGTCACCACAACAAGCTGTAAATATTAAAAAAATACAGGCATTATTGCATGGAGCTATTCCTTTCATACACACCTACTAGTAACATCATAATGAGTTAAAATAGTAAATATAGCATAATTACTATGTTTCTTTAGAAACAGCCACTCACAACAATCCTATGGGAAGATTCTTGTATGCATCTTGTAATAATTCTGTTCCCCTTCAGAAGCAAGACATAACATGAAACTTTAAAATATTAAAAGTGAGAACAGAATATACAATTCATCAAAGACTGCTCTATCACTAATATTTTGTAAATATATTTAATTATTCCTTAGATCTGTAAGAGAGGATTATTCAAATTTATAATCCCAGATTTACATATGAGTGCCTGAATTTATTTCATTTTTGTGGCAGTATGTCCAAGTGCCCAGATTTGAACAACATTTTTTATTATGCAATGACATAGCCTCTCTGGAAAATATACCGGAAATTTACACACTGATGTTTAAAACTAAAACTTCATATACCCACCTTTGATCATGAGTGAAGAAAAAGTAAATCCTGAATTTTATCTCTGAACTGCCTATATTTAGAATAATCAGCAATTGCTATACAAATAGAGGTTTGTTTCAATTGGTAACAATTCCTATTTACTTGTATAGATGTCATTAACAATTTCAAGAATACAGTGCCTTAGTGGACCCTAAGAAATCAATCTATTTAAGAATGGGCCAAAAATGAGATCTGCAGAGTGATATTTAGTACCCTTAAAATACATTGTTTAGTAGTGTGCAAGCTCCATACTCCAAGCAAAGTCCTCCTGATGGGATGATAGAATAGACATCAACATGTGAAAATAATTTAAAAGATATCCCTAGTTTCAAATTTAATTTTGAGTACTTATTGAAAGAAAATGAGGGGAAAACTCTAGTAATCTAGTTTTAACATCATAATGGTGTAACTCTTGAGTTGACATCTAAGGCTGTTCACCAGGTTTCCTTTAAAAATACAACAGTTTGCACAATTAGGATGAAGAAAACTAGAAATTTATCATGGTATCAGTAAACTCAGACACAGTAGCAGACTGAACAATACACTTTGGAGTAACAGTTTTGCAGCAATAAATATATATTTATTTGTTTGTTTGTTTATTTGTTTGTTTTAATTTCTATGTGTTGCTGACTCCATGTGGTGATAGGATTTTCAATATTTGCAGTACCTAGGAATTGGGCATTGACCTTTCAGAACAATTTGCACTATCATTCTTGCTATCGTATATTTGGTGTTATGAAACAGTCTATTTTTGTGGATATTTGACTCTGTAACAGATTTAAAATCACCATGCTGGTACAGTGATGAATATGAACAAGATCCTATCAGTGATTTCTGTGTTTCCAATCAAGAAGTGTTCATATCAAATACCAGACTACAAATAAATTGACCAAAAGTATCCTGCAAATATGGACTCCTTCTGCCCTTGAAGTCCAATGACTAATATGGTGCATCTACTACCCAGAAGCTAGAGATGGCAAGTTCTTACTTGTTTGGAAGGTTCGCAAGTGTGTGAAGTTGGTAGAAAATTATATAGCAATATGTCTTCCTGAACCTCTTCAGAAAAAGGAGTGTAATTTTGGTTTGGTTCAATTAATACTTAATTCTTCTAAGTATCTGTGGGTGCTGTTTATGAGTTAAAATTACATATATAAGGATGTAAGAGACCAGTTTAGTCTGATGGTGTACATTTGCTGCTTGAAATATCTTATTAGTACTCTTTGCACTTAGTTATAGGTGGACTCTGTTTTCAAATATTACCAATAAACAGTTGTGAGAATTAATTGTATTACTTAAATTGCAATTTTCTTACTAAAGTAAGTGGTTCCACAGAGATGACTAGAATAATCTGTCTCAGGCTTACAAAACTGTCATAGAGAGCATCCAATACAAAAGATTTTTATCATCATGAGGAAAAAAATTATATAATTTTTACTCAGAATATGGGACTGAATTTTATCACAAATAACACAATGCTTCCTACCAGCTGCTTGGCCTATAGCAGAGTAATGCCTTTACCTTGGGTAAAAGTCCAGCGTATTTGGACTTCTTTGCAACTTGCTGCTTCTTTCCAAAAACACGTGTTCTGTTTTCCCAAATACATGCTCCTTCTCCTCTCAACAGCAGATATTTCTTTCCAGTTATGTAATAGATGTAGTATTGTCCCTGACCCTTGGGTGTTCCAGCTGGATATGCTTGACAATCTCCGGGAGTAGAATCTATTTGCATGACCTTAGAACTTGATACGTTGAGTGTCTTAACTTCCCCTGATGACAACAATCATGTTTTGATGGATAGGACTAATGAAACATAATTCTGTAGTTATGAAGCCCCCTTGAGCTAGTAGTTCAGTTAAATCTCTTTGAAGCTAGTAGGCGTAATAGCTTCCTAGAATAAATGTAAAGAGATACTGAACTCTTCAATGGAAACAAATAGATGAAACAATACAAGCCATGACCAAAATATGGCTACAATGGAAGACTGCTGTGGAAGCTAAACCATCTGTCAAACGGCAAGATAACTTGGTGGAAAGAAATATAAATTTGACCAATGGCACTGTTACAGAAGCATAATTGAAGCTATTGTGGTTCTCAGAAAATAATTATGGCAGCTCTGTAAGTTAAACCCTGAATTTAAAGAAAAAAATGAATGTTAAAAAAGAGCATGGAATGAGGACAACATAAAAGTTTCCTGGTTTTTTGTTCTTGAAAAAAAAATAATTACACAAACGTCATAATAAAAATGATCTAACTAATAATTCAGCTTAAACAGATGAAATGGCTGAACAAGGATAAAATTTGAAAATTAAGAAGTTAATTGAAGTAGAAGATAAATTACATGATACTATATTTTCACGAAAAAAATTCTCTGCTGATAGCTAGAAATAAACATTAAAAGATTTTTTGCAATACTGTCAGAATGAAATTAAAAATAACATTGCAGATTTTCAGATATAAGTAACACCAAATGAAATCTTCTTCTGTGATGCCAGTTAAGCTTAAAACCTTGCTTCCAGAAAAAAAAAAAATAAAAAATAAGAACAGCTAGTGAAGACAGTTTAAATTCTAGTGCAGACAGATATTTTAGTTTAAATTCTCACCTTAGTAATTTTTCAGTAACTTTTTGAGATTTCTTCTTTTGTTAGCAACTGGTTGAGGTTTGTTGTTTTTTTTTTAACTTCAATTTACCTAAACAATTAACTTTTAAATATTAACGTATTAGTCTGAATAAAAATTATAGAAGTTGTTTCCTCTACAATTGTTTTCAAAATTCTTAGAGATTAATCTCTCTGTCACACAAGAATAGGTTAGCCAGAATAAGGCACCACCTACCTCAGGGTCAGAGTATATTTTAGGATTCTTTTTATTTTATATTTTATATATTTATTTATTTATTTTTCCTTCTAAGTACTCAATAAAATGGAAGCATAAGCTGAGGAAGCAGCTCTGATGAGGAAGCTCAGGCATACTTGTTTTCATTAAGAGCAGAGAGTTGAATATGTCCCTAGCTTTTCCTGTAGTGATAAAACAAAATGCCACAACTCATTTACTTCAGTTTTGCACTGAACTTGTCCACAATACTTTATTGTTGTGTGTCTTTGCCTTCAGAGGCTTGGCTGAGAGGTGGAAGCTCTCACTGACAATGAATACTAATTTTTCTTTTCAGTCTTGATATTTGCAACAGAGCATACATGTCCAAACACAGAAATGGAGTTAACATTCTGACCCAGCATTGATTCAAATACATGCATCGATTCACCAAGCCTTGAAGCATACCCCAGCTAATGAGAGCCTGTGAAAGACAGTTTTAAAACTATAATATAAATTAAAACCTAAAATAAGAAGGATCTTGGATTTAGTATCACTGAACTTAGTGCTGTTCCTATTGAACTAAGAGTTCATTTAGGACAGGGGTGTATTGTAGAGGAAGATATGCTATTTGGTATTCTCAAACCTCATCAAGTCTAGGGCAGAACAGACAGGAGGAATTGGGTGCATGTTGTCATCCTGACTGATGGAAAGCTGAGATAGATCTAGCTATCACAAACTGAAGTTAAGGATAAACAAACTTATAAAATGGAAGGGTCAATCACAGTTAAAAAAATACAAGGGAGGAATTACTTCACGCTATCCCAACATGAAAAAAAATTTAAGTTCCTTTACCATAATTATGCAAAACTTGAACAGGTCAAATCAGACAGTGAATAAACAAAAGGCACTTTTTCTTCTGCAAGAGAAGCTGAGGCACTGTGTTGAAATGGAGCAAAGGGAACAAATTTGAACTACTCAATTGTACAGCACTTCTGAGCTGCAGTTTGTGAAGCTTACAGTAATTTAACACATGTCATGGAGCACTTAGAAATGTAATAAAAATCCTGTTTGCTATCAGTGCAGCTCTGGGCTAGAGCGCTCATGTGAGACTAATCTGATCCATATAGTTGGTGACCTTAGAATCTATGTCCATCAGGAAGAACAAGATTTATTGTTCCAGGGACTTTTATATCCTGCAATAATTTCACAGGCAGGTTTTATATAAATGTGATTGTTTACTAAAGCTTAACCTCCTCTATGTATCTCAAAATAGCTCTCTGTAGATCTAATATTCTTTTAGAAAAATAAAATTCTACTGCAAGCACAATTTCCCTCTCCTTTTTCCAGATGGTTACTCTCTTCCTGAGGAGCAGAAACAAAGATCGGATAGGGTTGAGTGCCTTCACTCATAGATTTCAACACAGAAAATTCATCTGTCAGGTAGCACAGTTCCCTGTCTTTGTTCTGAATCTCCACTTAACTCATCTTCACAAGAGGAAGATATCTAGCCAGTAGAACATGACTGAGCACAAGTGAAAAATCACAGTAATAGAAAGGCTAGGACACTAGCATGAACGAGTCACAGGTAAACCTACACTGCAGAATTTGCCATCTTTCTAAATTAATTACATGGTATGAGTGCCTACATGGAAATGAGGAATTTAACCACATGAAGTTTCTCTTCTTCAGTATTTCAGCTTCCCTTAAACTTGGGGAAATTTTCTCACAAATTCTTCTACACTTTTTCCAAAGTATTCTCTCACTATTTGGTTGTTAGAAATCACCATTCATATAAGGATGTAAAGCACTGAACTCAAGATGACAGCTGATCCTCAGGTGTCCTTGGATTTTCTCCTCAGCTGCTACTGAGGGAGCACTTCAGCAGCTGGATGTTGTTGAAACAGTCATGGCCACAGAATCATGGAATCCTCATAACTGGAAAAGACCTCTAAGATTACTAAGTCCAACTGTCAACCCAGGAAAAAAAAACACAATACCCATTAGAGCCCCTGAATTGCCACATCTACATGTTTCTTGAATACCTCCAGTGATTGTGACTCAACCACCTCCCTTGTCAGCCCATTTCAGTGCCTGACCACTCTTCCAGCAAAGAAATTCTTCCTAATATCCTATTCTTCCTAAACCTCTCCTGGCACAACCTCAGACTATTTCCTCTAGTCCTGTCATTATTCACTTGGGAGAAGAGGTCAACATCCACCTCACTAGCACCTCCATTCAGGTAGTTGTAGAGAGTGATCAGGTCTCCCCTCAGCCTCCTTTTCTCCAAACCCTTCACCAGCTTGGTTCCTCTTCTTTGGACAGGCTCTAGAACCTCAATGTCCTTTTCCTAAAGAGAGGCCCAGAAATGAACACAGTACTCGAGCTATAGCCTCACCAGTGCCAAGTACAGGGACATGATCACTTCCCTACTCCTGCTGGCCACAGTATTCCTGACACAAGCAAGGATGCTGTTGGCCTGCTTGGTCACCTGGACACACAACTGATTTATGTTTAGCCTGCTGTCAATCAGCATTCCCAGGTCCTTTTCCTCTGGGCAGCTTTCCAGCCACTCTTCCCCAAGCCTGTAGTGTTGGTTGGGATTGTTGTCACTGTTAATGTATTTGTAAAAACTGTTGTTGTTGACTCTTATGACAATGGCCAGATTAATCTCTAGCTGGGCTTTTGCCTTTCTAATTTTCTCTCTGCATGACCCAGTGAGATTCTTGTACTCTTCTTGAGTTGCCTGCCCCTTCTTCCAAAGATGGTAAACTCTCAGTTTTTGGCTCCAGAGTCCCAGCAAAAGCTCTGTGTTCAGCCAGATAGGAACCTGGTCTACCATGTTAGTTGATACAATGAAGGCTTAACACAATGGGCTTTTGAACAAGCCTGATAGACAATAATGTTCCTGTATCTTACAGAGAATGGACAAGAGCGGGCCCTGTGCACTACAAAAGTGAGTTTTAACTTGACCAACTGATAAGCATACAGCTAAACCTGAGACACACTCCAGAAACCCTTGATGATCTGTCAGAGATCAAAGAAGAAAGATAGATTTTAGACAGAAGGAAAGAGCAGAGAATATTTCAATCTCTATGATCAAAATGGATATAGAATAGTTGTTATTTAAAGTCACAAAAATATGGAACATTACTTCTCTAGTAAAATGCATTGTATTTATGAAAAGAAGAGCTAGAACCCTCAGCTTTTATTGACAAACCCAAGCCATTTTTCTTGCGGCAGTGTGAGACAGTCTCAAGTGAGAGAAACTCATCTTTAAAATCAGAAAAAATAAAAGCAAAATTTCACCTTGAAAGTTTATTATAATGGCCTACATTTATACATTTACAGACCACTCTACTCCTAGAGTGAACACTGACAAGGATGAGATGAGGCTGGCATTCCACAAAAGTCCAGACAATACAATACACAAAGTTTCATTGTTGTAATAAAAATTTACAACTACAAGCATTAAAAGTTTTGAAAAGCAACAGGTAAGACATTCAGAAGTCTTATATCACTTTTAATAATTAACCTTTAATTCTGTATTCACTCAGTCTTAGGTTTATCAACGTATGTATACAAAAGGTCAAAATAACAGCTAGGAGATAATTTTCTTAAACAGAAAAAGAAAACAGTCAGTTGCATACTGACGAATGCATCACTTGCAGTGATGAGGATATAAAAATATACTTGGATGTTTACAAAAAACCTTTGATCACCTCTGGCACTGTTTGTGCATGTACATTTTAACCTGCACCTTTCAGATTCACCTTCTACTTGCCAGCTGCAGCCTTTAAAAAAAATATGTCTCACTGGCAAGCACAGAAAAAACTGATCAATTCTCTTGAGTGAGGCAGAGAAGACTGTTTTTCTTTAAGTTCATCACAAACATGTATTTCTACAGTGGCTTGGCGGTTAGAGAAAAACTTTTTCAAAACACCCAAAGAGTTGCACACTTCCTTAAAACAGACTATTCTAGGAAAAGATCAACAACTTTCTTAAGAGATACCTACACACCTCTTCAACCTTTACTGTTTTTTTAAGCTATATTTTTCCTTTTTTTTTAAAGAAAAATCGAGACATGGGTCTCTGTCAGAATTCTAGTTATATCTAGAGAGAGAAAAGTACCCTTTCCTACACCTTCACCATTCAACGGTTGAGGTTATTTTTCAAAGTGTATGTTGCACATTTCTGTATTAGGTCACTCCTCTTCCTAAACCTGTACTTTTCAAGCCTTAAGTATAGTACTTCTGCAAATGCCTATTTAACCCTTCAAGTTAATTGATTTCTGTTGGGCTTTGCTTATTGCTTTTGGGGAAGCAGTTTAGTTTGGAATTTTGGAGTGTTTTTCTAAAGCCAACACTCAGTTCCTAATCTCTCCAGATTGTTAAATATTAATTTATTGACAGACCGCACTCAGTGTGTCAAAATATATCTGATATTTCCTGCGCCCAGAGGACCAACAAAAACTCAGGTCTAGGAACCAATGCATGCCAAGCCCTGAAACACTTCCTTTCTTTTTTTTTTTCTTTTTTTTTTGTTTGTTTGTAATATATGTTTATATAACTGTTGTGCCTAGCCAGGTCAGGGCCCTATTACATTAAGTGCTGTATAAATATTAGCATCCACTTCATTCTTCACAAGGTTCTGGATCACAATGAAAGGTGTGAAAGTTCATTAAAAGGAGGAGATTAATCGAGGACCTTGAAATGATGTCATTGTGGTGGAATTTACTGAGTAAAAGCAGAACAATACAGATGGTTTAAGATCTGTTATAGGGTTTAGTAAATGATTTTTTAAATCTCCTTTGTTTTTAAACATTGTCCTTCATATTAATACTTTCATCCACACCAAGTACTTCTTACCAGATCTTACCAGATTTTAGTAGCTTCTACCATGGATTTGATTCACTTATTGCAATAAACTGTTTTTTCCTCAATGCAACTAAAAACAGCTCTAGTCAAAAAAAAACAACAAGAAAACAGTGTTCTTGACAGGCAAGCACATCTAAGTCTTTGTTAATTCTTCCAGCTCTACAGGAATTCATAGATCTTAATTGAAGTCGAGACACAAGCATCCATGAAAAAAAAATCCTGGAGGAAACCTTGAAGAGTCACAATTGCTCTGTAGTCTGAAAAGTGAAGCAAACACAAAAAAAAATAAGGTAAATGTAAAAGATGTTTACTATGTGAATAAACTACTTCTGCGCACTGTTTATTCTTATTATCTCTTAAGGTCATGTAGTTTCACTGCAGTTTTGAAAGTATATCTGTACTCTATTGAAACAGTCTATAAAAATACTCCAATAAATGACTGCATCTCTCTCAGTTGCAGTAACCCAGGGAGACTGCTTTCTTGGTTTTCTTCAGATGGTGGAACAATATTTTCACAACAAGCTGATGGAAGAGTAAAGCTACACCTCACTGGCAATTACTGTAATTAATTATTCCTTGTGCAGTGCTTTGAACAGCTCAGACTGTACAAAGTTACCCAGGACAGGTAAGATCTCTTTGGTGAGAATTGTCACCAAAAGAAAGTCATACTTAGGAGCCTGAACTTTATTTTTATTAGCATGATGTTGGCCATGAAAGTATCTTTCTTTTCTTTCTTTTCTTTCTTTCTTTTTTCTTTTTAATTTCAGAATGAAATAAGATTCTACTTCGAGGTTTCCTAGTCTTTTGCATTGAAGATGATGAAGTACATCAGTACATATAAAAAGCAATATTTGAAGAAAGTAAAATATATTTTATTCAGTGTCCAGGAGATTTCAGCCTGAGAAAAAAAACAAACATGTTGGAAAATATAAATGTACAAAATCAAACATCTTCTGAACTGTTCTAACCTTTAATCTTGAGTTTGATGAACTATTAATGCTCTCTCCATGAAGTGCTGCCAGAAGTTCCCAGTATAAAACCATAAATATATTTGACAAGAGGGAATTTCCAGTTTTTTGCTTATTTGATATATCCACTTGATGTTAACTGGATATAATAGTGAGTTTTCAGGTGAGGATGATTTTATTGTATTTTATTATCTGTCTCTTACCTTCAATCAGGTGGTGTTGAAATTTTTTATGATGGAATTCCTTGAAAACCTTTAAAACAGACAGGAATTTTTGTTATTTGTTCTCTTGAGGTAGTTACTTGATTTTATTCCAAATCCTGGAAATGTTTGCCTGTCTTTTTCAGTATCAATAAGGATTTTAGGATGTGCAAAAAAGATGTTATGATATCTAGTTTAAAATAATAATAATAATCAGAGTATTATTTTAACTTTTCTGTAAGAATGTATAAAACAACTTTCTTGTTTTACTTAATTTTTGATCCTGATTTATTAATGTACTTTACTATTCCTGTGTTTTTTAAAGACTTGTGCTTTTAAAAGACTTGCTTAAGGAAGAGATACACTGCAAAGACAGTAGCAAAGCAGGAGATTTATCTTTACCTCCTTGTCTTCCAAAAACATTTTTAAGAATTTTCTATTACTTTCACACAACAACACATCCATGCAAGGCAGGAAAATCTTAAAGTCACTGTTACTTCTTCTCCTTCTTTTGACAGAAAGTGTGAAACTAAAATAATGTCTTCTTCAGGTGGAACAGGTATGTTTCAATAGACTGGAAAATGTATGGAAATGTCTGCTGGTGCCAAGCCACATGAAGTAACTATTAAAAATCACTTCCTAGCACTCCTATTTCTGTGAGGCTTCTGCAAAACTAACCGGAAGCTAGCAAAGAGGAGAAGCCCTGCAGGCTACTCTTTTCCACCCATATGGCTCTTTCAAAAGCTCTTTGCTACTTCAAGCTGGCCTCTTCTTAGCACCAAAAGAATTATTTTAAGGTATTAGGATGCAAAATACATAGAACACCACTGAAATAACTTTTAAACTGCATCTGCCTATAGATGAAAGATAAGAGCTGGTAGGGTTATTGATATGACTGCCCTTCTTAATAATACACCTCATTTATGAGAAATAATATTTATAAGCTTAGTAATGGAGAATGGAAATGGTTGCTATGAAGCACTCCACTAGATCATATGTGGTGTTGTTTTCTGAGGGAGCTACTTATTCTGCTTGCTTGACTGGTTGCTATGGTTCAGAGAAAACAGCAG
Source organism: Chaetura pelagica (assembly GCF_000747805.2). Taxonomy (NCBI): domain Eukaryota; kingdom Metazoa; phylum Chordata; class Aves; order Apodiformes; family Apodidae; genus Chaetura; species Chaetura pelagica. The sequence continues at coordinate 179,630 of NW_009953806.1, forward strand.
CTGCTCAAGGAAAAGGAGGGGGAACCTCTAACAAAAGGACATGAAAACCATTAGTCCAGAAATTGATTAACTGTTAAGGTAGTGATACCCTGGGTATATTCCTCTGGCAAAGTTGAGAGAGGAAACAGACAGGATGAAGGAAAATAAAAGACAGAAGAATTATTTCATTCCACTATGGTGCTAAAATTTACATTATTGATACTATATCCCTCTGAAGCTCAAATGAATAATCAAAATGTTACAGTGGAGCAGTTTATCTTTCTATGTCCATATTACTGATAGTTAATAAACAAAAGTACTTGAGAGAAAATTGTCATTTCCTCTTCTGAGCACTGAGAAGGATGTGTGTTATTTTAGATGTTGCTGTATGGTAACAGTAGGAAAATGTCATTTGGTTTACAGGAAAAAAGCTCTCTCATAAATAAATTAGTACCTTTACTAGCATCTTACTTAAAAAAACCCCAAAACAAAACCAAGCCAAACAAAACCAAAACAAAACCAAACAACTAAAAAAACCCAAAAACCATGGCTTCAATATGGAAAATATTGAAGAAAGTTGTGAAAAAACAAATCAGAGCAACATTTTAGTTCCCATTTTCTACCATCAAGAAGTAGAAAAGCAAAATCACAATGTACTATTTCACTAAGTTCTAATTAATCAGTCTGACTCCAAACCAAGCATGGGGTTGAATTCAGAAAAAAATCCAAAGTATATGAAACTGGGAGAAGCAGATCATTTTTCCAGAAAGAAAGTGGAAAAACTTAGCAAAGCAATGGCTGTAAATATTTTCTCATGTAGGAGGCAGTTGATTTATTGTAATGAGAAACTCATCAAAAAGAAGACATGGGAAATAAAAGCTGCTGAGAGGAATAGTTTGTGATCTGACCTACAATCGTAGAAAGAGTGATCTCAGGGATTTCAGAAAATTGTTTTTCAAAGAAAGGCAACACATTTCAAAATGTATTTAATTTTTTTCCTATAGAAACTATACACTATAAACATAAATGTTTCTTTCTTTTTTTTTTTTTTAAATAACACCTCAAATTTACCTGACTTTTATTCAAAATTAATGCAGTCAAATATGTCTTAGTCAAACTTGCTAAGATATTGGAAATACAAGCAACTGTGAGAGTCAGTATTTGTAAATACTATATTGTAATATTATATAATATCTTTGCCTCTTTTTTTCCAAAATAACGATATTGGATGCTCAAGAATTTTCAGTCACCTTGATTTTAAAATATTTTTTAATATTCATATCTTATTTACCTTAAAAGTAACTTGAGTATATTAAGTCAGATGTCTACATGTTTTCAGCTTGGAAATAAAAACACAATACAGCTCTGAAAGCGTTAAGAAAAGTTTTTCATAGTTTTTCTTCTTAACAACTGTTTGTGCTGGTTTGGTTTAGTGGGTTTTTTGGTAGCGGGGGAAGGGCCACAGGAGGGGCTCCTGTATGAAACTGAGAAGCTCCTCCTGCTCCAAAACTATCTAAGGAGCCGTTTGAGGGACAATAGATGCACCTCAGCGATTAACATACTAAAAAACTGAAATAAGAGCTGAGCAGAGCTGGCACTTAAAGAAAAAGAAGACCTGAGCTGTAGAGGGAGAGAGGTGATGGTGGTTGGTGAGGAAGAAGGGGAAGAAGGTGCCCAAGCAGTTTCTCTGCAACCCATGGGGAGATGTCAGGCTGTCCTTCTGCACTTGTGGAGGAACGTGGTGGAACATTCCCTGAAGGCGCCAGGAGGGGTCAGCTTGGCCAGTGGACTTGGATTTTGTGGCCAGAGGATTTGCTGCCTGTGGACTCTGATTGTGCAGCGTTGGAAGACCCCAGCACCAGGGGATTTTGTTCCTGAAGCCCCATGACTGTGTGGGAAGCCCAGGCTGGAGCAGCTCTGGACCTCGTGGGAAGGACTCATGGAGGGGAGGATCATGGAGGACTCTCTCCCTGTGGGAAGGACCATGTGGGGAAACAGGAAAGGAATGTGAGAAATCCTTCTTCCTGAGGAGGAAGGAGCAGCAGGAACCACTGGCCTGTGAACTGACTCTAAACCCCATCCCCTGTCCCCTGTGCCGCTGGGGGGAAGGAGGGAGAGAAACCGGGAACAAAGTGATTTGGGCCCGGGAAGAAGGGAGAGTTGGGGAGTGCAGCAAACACTGCTCATTGTGCTGTGTCCCCGTGTGTGTTTGATTAGTGTGAGATTAAATTATTTTTTCCCCAAGTTGAGTCTGTTTTGCCCAGGACCTTAATCAGTGAAGAACCCTCCTTGTCCTTTGTCTCGACCCATGAGCTTTGTCCTCCTCATCCCAGAGAGAGAGTGTGTGTGTGTGTGTGTGTGTGTGTGTGTGTGTGTGAGTGAGGGGAGGAGGGAGAGAGCAGCCATGGGGCTGTTTCTTTGTTGTCGTGTTGGGCCCAAACCAGGACACAACTGGAGAGCCAACCAGGAGAGACAAGGCACCACGACACTGTTTTAAAAGAACATCTAGTTGTCGAAGTGAAGAGCCCATTTGTCACTGCCCAGCATAATACTCAATACTTTACAAGGTTTTTTTACAAAAAGTCTGTAACTCTGTTATCTTGTGTATTATAGTAATTCTGCCAAATAATATGATGTAAAAGAAGTCAAAGATTATTTGAAGGCTAGCATACTTGTAACAAAATTAATCAGTAGTTTAGTAACATTTTTTCTGCAAAACAAAACCAAAAAACACAGAAAATCAAGATCTATGTTTGTGTTTCTTCCCCTTTTGCTTACCCACTACTTTGGTTTTTTATATGTTTTCTCTGCTTTATAGCTGCTGCACTATCTAGTCTGTGGTTCTCATCAGCTGGTAGAAAAAGTGGGAGCACATTTGAGGAAGATGTTTACTGAAGTGTCTGTCAGAAAAGGAGTAAGGAGCTGAGGCTTGTTCCCTTCCACATACAGATCTGAACAAATGCGTCCAGCTGCAGCCGTAACATTTGCAAAGTATCATGAAAATTAGGAAATCTTTTGTCATTTTTCCAAGGACCCTCTCTGTGCTGTTCTTGTTTCAGTGAATATAGTCTTTCAGTAATAATTTTTCAGCATACATCACTGTACTAGGCAATTAAGCTTTTTTATTAGATTATCATGACCTCATCCATTCATGCAAAACCTACAACTATTTCAAACTAAAAACTATATTTTTAAAATTTTTTACTTTAGTTTAAAACTTGCATATTATGTGAAAAGAAATTGGGATTCACATAACTTTATCAGGGAAGAAAATCTTCACCTGTTCTTGCCTTAAAATTTCCAGTAAGTCTAAGGATTGTCTTGAATTTTATGTTCTTTATGTTGATCAGTAAAGCTAAAATCTCTCTTTTTTTTTGTTCCCCTTGAAGTTGACAGTAAAAATACCATTGGTTTTAGTAATAATAATAGCTCTTAAAAATTCTGGAAATGAGAAACAAGATTTGAAGGAGTCAGTGATGAAATCCTAGTTTTCGTTGTTACTGCTTAGTTATCTCTTTCCATTCTTGTGAGGAAAGCTATCTAAAATGTCAAATCAATAGTAGGGAGGCTTCTGGTAATGGAAATTAGCATGCAGAAGGTAGCATAACTGAATGGGAAAGACTTAGAAGAGAAACAATTATTTCACCTTCCTCAATGAAATTAATTCTCAGGAAATACTTTTCTGAGCCAAGTAACACTTCACATGATTTTGAAATTAACCCAAAGCATCTACTTTGAAGAGAAAACAGCATGAAAATATTGAGATACTAGAAATTTTATACTGAGATAAATATCTTGAGTAGTCCTCTCTGTCACAGTGCACAGCTCACTGTTGCTGAGATACGAAAAGCTACAGTGGCTCTCATGAAACTACAGAAAAGGGTTTTGAAGAAATAGACCCTGGGAGGAAAAGAACCCAAAGGAAGAGGCTAAAACTTGGGTATTCTAACAAAAGCTGGTAGTTCACTGGCTTGGAAATGCTGAAGTTACTCAGCTACAACACAATGAAAACCCTAGAAGCACCAGTAGAAAGGTCAGAAATATTGGTGATAGCAGAAGGGCAAGCCTGAGCCTCTTAGAGACATACTCAAATGACTCTCAAAACCAGAACCATAAATCTAACTTTGAAGAGTGCCCTGTATTTAGTCAGACAAGTTACTGAATACTTCTATTTTTCCTTCTACTTCTTTATACCAGATGCAGTGAAAAGTGAGACTACAGCATGACCGTTTACAATTATTCCTGGTTAAGGGATAAGAACCTTCTTTTTAACACCAGTAAAGACTGACAAAATTACTTAGGAAATATAAGAGGAAGCAAAGATTTCTAAAGTCAAGTGGAGTCTCTGACTTCAGTGCACTTGAAATTAGGCCCTGTTTTTGAAGTCTGCAGAAACTGTGTTTATAGAATGTAAGTGCTAGAGAACAACTTGTGTTTATTTTGTGATTCTGCATCTTTAAGCTATGCAAGTGGTTTCTGCAGATCTTGCTGGGAGTTTACATGGAACAAGGAAAGGACTAAAAAGTTTCTGTCACTATATAATTGTCATATTTTTAACAGGTAGAATGAAAAAAGGTTAGGTTTTTTGAGGCATGAAAACAAGTTTGATTCAGATAGCCACCATTCTTAGAATAGAGAAACTGATGGAATAAGAAGTTAGGTGAAAAAATTATCAAAATGAAATATTATTCGATACTTAAGGAAGACCACAAGACCACCCCTATATTCTCTTGCAGGTTAACATCAGAAAATTACCTCTGTCAAAGGAAACTTCAAGAGGTAAAAAACGTGGTCATTAGCTGCTATTTTATTCAAACCCTACTGCAGCCACAGAAGTTCCTTCATCTCTTTAGAGATTCTCTTGTTCTTTTTCACTCTTCAGCAAAACTGTTCCAGCAGACAAATTGTGATTTATCTTTACACTTAACTCAAATTGAAGCTGTTATCTCATACACAGTGAAATTTGAGATTTTGAACCACTATTAAGTGAACTCACATTTTAAAATATTTTGCACAAATGTCAAATCAATCTTTAATCATCTTTGTATCTGCTTACCATATTTAATACTGTAGGTGCCAAAAGATGTGCCAAAAGACATATAAAGCCTTTGAGAGATTGGCATGCTTGAGAGCTACATAAGTTTAAATAATCTCCTTATATCCCAAAATAAGTGGAAAAGGTATTTGGACCAGTCAAGTGCACATTAAGAGAACAAAGAAGTTGAACTTAACTGTGAGAGAGTCCCAGGGCAGGAAGGATTATTTTGATTAATCTAGCCTAGAAAATCTTTGAATTCTGCAAAGATATTTTATTAAATCACTAATAATCAGGGAGAGGGAGAGGAAGGAATTTGTCTTGCCATTCCAGGTTTTTCAGTCTTCTAACAGATTAAAATAGGCAAGTTTAAACCTTGCGGTCTGAATCTGAACTATATTCAATTAAACTGAAACAAATACTTTTAAAGTGTTTGTTAGAAAGCCTAAACAACTATGGTTTTAATTTTTTTCTCCTGTCAAAGGAATCCATGTAGATTTCCTGTGCTAAATAAACAGTCACCAGCTAAGGTGTTTGAGAATGAAAAACAAAAATAATAACAATAAGTCTTGTCAAATTAATTGCAAACACTTGTAGTCTGACTTGTATTACAACTTTTTAATGAACTTTGAAAAGAAAAAATATCCAAATAACTGACACTTTGGAACACCCATTTATTGCTGCAATTTGCATCTCTGAAACCATCAAAATTATTTCAAATAGGAATTTCACATTTTTAGTAAAGAAAATAGAGAGAAAAATTGCAGTAATATTAAAGCAGTTCTTTTCAGAATGTTAAAAAGGTTTTTAAAAGGCAAGGTGATTCAGGCATTAGAGATTACATATTTTGTAAATACAAAATAGAATAAAACCACAGAAATGGTTAACAGACACCAGATACTGAAACAGGCTGGAATCCATCTGTCTTTCCACCCAGCTGAGTACTTTAACAATTGTACTATACAATGTCATTCTTATTCTTTTCTTGAATTAATATTTAGTTACATGAAGTAGAGACTCTTCAAAAGGACATTGATATTTACTCATTCCAGAGTATCACAAAATCCAAGACTTATACTTTCTTGTGATGTGGAAGGGCCAGGTTCAAGTCTTTGCTCTAAATCAAGTGTAAAGGGAAGTTTGGTCCCAGCACTTCAGCACAGCAGGTAAGTGTTGTAATAACTTTACAGGCTGTGGTTGGAAGTAGCCACTGCCTCCAATATATATTTATTTAATTTTTTTGGTGTGAATAATACTGAAATCTGCTGGTGAATCCAACTGTGCCTTTCCATATTTCTCTTGTTATTGACATATTTTTTTATGTTGTACTCCATTCTGCTAAGATCTTTATTTGCTGGGGAAAAAATTGAGATCAACATAAAAAATTTTATATTTATTGCAGAATATGCAATTGCAACATATGCTTATTGCAGAATAAAATAATTACATGAAACTATGAATAACTGCCAACACTTTTAAGGAATTATATGGGTTGATAGATGAGTGGTGCTTGTATTCCTGAATAAGACTATAGCTCAAGATCACCGTCACAAGGTTAGTAAGTATAATACCGTGTTAAATAAGGGGACTTTCTAACTATAATCAAGCCAAGGTTCAGAGAAATTCAGCTAGCTTACCTTTTCTTTTGAATGAAGTAACTATTCTAAGTGCCTACACTGATCAAGACTGCACAGAAATGTGCTTTAGGTGATGGGGATGATAATGAAGTTTACTTTTCTGCATAAGCAGCATGAAGGTAAAGAAAACTTCTTTAAAACACTGGACAGGGCCTAATCTGGATGGCAACAAGAATCAGAAGAGCCCTGGACACAGAACTGAGGGAAAAATTAAGAATTTATAAATGTGTTGTACAATGTCTGAAAACTGCTGTTGTAGCTGGATGGATCTAAAGGAGGAACTTGCAGCAGACAGGCAAAGCCTAAACAAAGAACTGTAACTATGATTTTGAAATGCCAATTAGATGATCCCACAGGCTGTTGTCAGAAATATTTGTGGTTGCCTCTCTTCTTCCTGCTTCCATTGTTGTTGGTCCAGTATCTTTCAGGAGTACTTGAAGAGACAGGCAGAAAGGAAATTATTTTCATTATTCAAGTTCTTCTTTCTCTTGTTTTCTCTGCTTTATAGATGCAGAACTGTCCATGTCAAACATCTATCTATACTGCTTATAAACACAGTAAAAGCTTTACGAATTAGTTTCTCCTGCAATTCTCTGAGATAATAAACAAGCCATCCTAGCAATGAAACATGCTTTTTCCTCTCCTTTGACTGCTGTTCAGACTTGTTTCAGGGTATGAGAACTGTTCAGTTTCATTTATCAACATTTTGTATATTTTAACTGCTAAGAGATCATAAATAACTACATGGGAAAAAAATGTCCCACTGAAGAAGGAATGTTTGATGAGGCTTTAAAATAAAATGTAAAAAAGCATTTAACAATGTTAAAACAGATAATATAGATTGAGATGTTGACTTTCTTGGTAACGGTTGCTATGTAAGGTAATCTGATTTGATGCCGTCAACTATAATGAGTGAATATTTCAGGATTATTGCTCTACATTAACAAACGAATAATGCAGAGACTCTAAACAAATAAGTACAATGAATTTCAACAGTCAAATGAAAAGAAATATAACAGTAAGTTTACAAAAAGATAATAAAAAGAAAAGAAAGATGGGTGAAAAAGCGAAGGTGTTAGGTACTGATTGCACTTCAGAATTTATTTCAGCAGACTCTATAGAAACCATTATCAAATTATAAATACCAAGCATAAGAAACAAACCATTACTGTTTTCAAGCATTTTTCTATTAAGAAGAAAAAAAATGTTTCATTGAAATTAGTTTATCCTTTACTTACAGATTTCTTCAATGTTTTGTTGTTCATTAGTCTGTAGATATTAGACTAACTTTCTGTGCATGCAAGTTCATTAATAGTCTTTCAGTTCTTCAGCTTCTCTTTGTGTATGTCCAGGATATCATAGAACAATAGAATGGTTTGCCTTGACTTTACAGCTTGCTTTCCTTCACACTTACTGGTGTATCAGTTTTATACAGAACTGAAATTTATCTACGTTTGATAAGGAGGTCATGATTCAACTGTGATTTTTGTAAACGTATTTCATTAAAGTCAGTTTTGAAATATCTCTCTACATTTAGGTTGGACATGACCTAAAAGATTCTCAGAAGTGGTTTTCAACTTTATTCAAAGCAATCATTACAAAATTGTAGATGAGAAATCTCTCATGATAAGTTTTCTTACAAGATATGTGAGTCCTTATTTTGGCTGTAATATAAAAAAGATAACTCCTTAAAACTGTAGTTTGATTCTACATCTAGTGATCCAGTATTCTAGTCATGCAAAGATGCAAAGCTAAAATATTGACTAAAAGTAAAAAAATACATATATAAGCAAAATCTCTCAAATATTTGTAGGTTTGATTTAGAGCGTTGCTGATATTTGTCAGCTTTCCTTTTTAACTGTGTCATTCACCTCTGTACATTTTCAAATTATAATCTTTTAAGCATTTTACAGATTCTCAATACTTCAAATATTTAGCGTCCTGCAGTAACCTTTTAGGGTATCTTAAGTCCAATTTTTCATCACCACTGACTACACATACACATACCAATAACTTATCTACATGGCTCTTCTCTTTGAAGTAAACAAATAAAGCTGTGGGTCTCTGCCTATTCAAGCAGTACATGTTACAGTGACTCTCAAACTAGCTCCTTTCATGAACACTTCATAGTTTTCATATTTTGAAATGCCAGAGTAACGGAGCTACTTTATTACGGTCACTGTAGTGCTTACACTTCCTGGTTTAGATTGTCATTCAGACCTACAAAGTCTTCAGAAGTTTCTTGTAATTATTGTCTTGGCATTTCAGCCTTTCTCTTCAGCCCAAATGGTTTACGTTGGTAGGAAATTTGCAAATACCATCTTCTTTTCTTCCGATATTCTCCTTAGATAGATATATATATTATACCACATGCTACAGTCCTCCTGTATCACTCTTTTTAATGGGCTTTATATCTTTATGTTTCAGGTCTCTTTTTCAGACTAAGCCAAAAGTCACTTATATGTAACTCATCATGGTTTCCTTAAAGAAAAAAAAAAAAAGTTCACTTTGTACCTACATTTCAGCTACTGTGTTCTCATTATCCCTTCTTGTATCTGAAAAGAAACAATATTTCAAAATGCTTTGGCTCCTTTTCTTTAGGAAGCCACCATGTTTTTCTTTCTACTTATTACTTTTTCCCTCATTATACAGTTCTGCTTTAACAACACTTACCCGACATCAATTTCCTTCTGCCTCTTACTTTCTTATTCAGATGCAGCTCCTGTTCAATAGCTCTCAGCTTCTACCTGTGACTGGCAGGAAATCTTAAAGTACAGCTCTGCACCTTCTTCCCCACAGACTGAAGAAGAAATGTCTGAACCACGTTTTCAAGAGCTCAAATATCCCCTCTTTGTCATTTATACCCACATATACATTAGCTGCCTTCCCTTGCCATCTAAATTATCTTATCACTGAGCTGTCTAGGACTCTCTTTAGTGTAACAATTTCATTTCACAGCAAGTACTGCACTTTCCCTGTCAGCTCTTTAATTACAATGTCAGGAAAATTGGAGGAGGGCGAGGAGGAAAAGACTATTTCTCTTCTGCTTTGAGTGTGGAGGTTGCATGTGTTGGGAGGAGGAAGAGGAAGATTAAGAGTAAGAGGGTTAAAAAAAAAATAATCACTGCCTAAAAAAGAGGAGGAAATACTTATTTTTCCTAACAGGACAATCTCAAAACCAAATATTTGTGCTTTTTTCTGGACTTGAAGACTTTCTGACCCAGAAAATACTGCATAGCTCTAAAACCATCTATGGTATCATTGATTATCCAGGTACCACCTATAATTTCATTGGCACTTTTTAACTTGTCTTCGGAAATATGTTGCATTAACTTTCCTCTGCTATTGTCCAGTTCCATGATGAGTTTTGAGTATTGTAGGTCCCACCCTCCCACTGGAGGGCTGCCAGTTTGCATTGTTGCATTGTTGAAGACTAAAACAGCAAAGATACAAACTCAGAAAGATCTGATGGCTTAGTTTTCTATGTCACTAAGAAATGAATGAGATAACTTCAGAGTCAGTTCTTTTGACCTTCTCTGGTACTTTTCTGATAATCATTCATAGAACATGATCCTGTGCAAGACCCTAATTGCAGATAAGGTATTTTTTCATTTGCATTTGAAAGGGGAGGTTGTGCACATGAACCCTGCAGAAGTTACAAGAGAAGTGAAAACGTAATAATAGATATGTGATTACAACCTGAGCCTTTTGTTATTATTGCTTCCTTGATAGATAAACAAGCCAGCAAGCAAATTAATGTTTCGCCTTGTCCTGTAAAACGTTGGTTGTATTTTACTTCCCCCTGAGCATTAGAAATTGTCTTGATTTCCTGTCTGTTAATAATGATCACCTTTTGTATGATGATACGTATTCTGAAGCAAGATGATATATGTTTCAAGAATTAGAAGCTTGTGTGTGATGTGTATGTGAGCACATAGATTTTGAACTATTAATTATTAATTATTAATTCAGACAAGCAACAGTTCCATGCACACTGTGGTGGCTTGACCTTGGCTGGATGCCAAGTGCCTACCAAAGATGTTCTATCACTTCCCTTCTCGACTGGACAGGGGGGAGAAAAATATGACAAAAGGTTTGTGGGTCAAGGTAAGGACAGGGAGATCACTCAGCAATTACCGTCATGAGCAAACCAGACTCGACTTGGGGAAAATAGTTTAATTTATTAACATTGAGATCAGAGTAGGATAAGAAACCTAACCAAACCTTAAAACAGCTTCCCTCTGCACCTCCCTTCCTTTTGTGCTCAGTTTCACTCCCAAGTTTCTCTACCTCCTACCGCCAGGCAGCACAGGGGGACAGGAAGTGAGGGTTGTGGTGGTCAGTTTATTACATTTTTTCTCCTTTGCTCCTTCACCTTCAAACTCTTCCCCTGCTCCATCATGTGGTCTCTCCCATGGAAAAGAGTCTTCCACTAACTTCTCCAAAGTGAGTCCTTCTCACAGGCTGCAGTTCTTCATGAACTGCTCCAGCATGGGTCCCTTCCATGGAGTGCAATCCTTCAAGAAGAGACTGCTCCAGCGTGCCTGCTCCACAGGGTCACAATTCCTGCCAGAAAACCTGCTCCAGCTGGGCTTCTCTCCAGAGTCATTGGTCCTGCCAGGGCCCTTCTCTGGCGCAGATTTTCCATGTGGTCACCACCTCCCTTGGGTGCATCTATCTGCTGCTTATCAAAACAATAACAAATTTCATCTCTTTTAAGGAGAAATCAGGTAGGCTAAGAAGACGAATGAATAAAACAACATTTAAAGTAAATAATCCTTGACCTTTTTAAGGATGTTTAATAAATTACATGTATAATCTAAAACATGCAAGCTCAGAATAGGAGTTGATATGGTTTATTCACAGAAAGTGCATTCTGGAAGACTTAAAAACATACGTCAATTAGTGTGTACAGGTGTCTTACTCAGTGTATATTAATTCATAATTTTTTTATTATCAGACGACAATGGATTAAGTATTAGGTCAACATGAGGCATTCTGGAGCCCTGAATTATTTTCCCTGTCTAATTAAAAATTGAACTTCAGCAAAATATTTAATGCTAGGTTTTCATAGATGAACATTTACTGGCTCTCTGTAAGTCGAGAAATTACTCTTTTGGTTATTGGCTTATTGCTTACTTCCTTATTATTTTTTTGTTTATTGTCCTATTTTCTTTCACTTTAAGCTAACTAGATGATTACAATTCTACCTTTGTACTGGGAAAGTGTAAGCCAGAAACTGGGTATTAAAAAAATTAAGTATTTCTCAGGGATGGATTCAGCATGGTAATGTCTATAGACTATAGACTATTTTGAGGAACTTCATGCTACCTGTTAAAACTGTGATGTTATAAATGAGAAGCCAAGGATCCCTGGACAGAGGAAGCCTATCCTCATGAAGAGGGTACTTTGAGTAACACAGGAGAAAGAAAAAACAATTTTGGTTATTATTCATGCAGTAAGAATCTCTTCTACTGTTTTCCCAGTGACTACTTTACATTACATTTACACACAGACCTTGAATAGGGTCTGAGTCCCACTGCTTTCCCATTTTATAGACTAGAAACTGCATACTCATTCATTGTCCAGCTAATCTTTTTTTCTTATTTTTTATCTTTTTTTTTTTTTTTTTTACTAAGAAAAACAGTTGAATATTTTTCTACAGGCAAAATAAACTCAAATCTAGTGATAATGCATTTCCAAAATTGTAGGATAAATGGTTTCAAAAGTCTCAAGAGTTGAAAAAGGATTTCCAGATGTCAAAACCTGCATCTATCATGAAAATAATTGACCACATGCTTTCCCCCATGCTTTCAAAGCTACAAGGAACTTTTCCAGATGCCTTGTGTCAGAGGATGGTTAGTGTCCAGAAAATATTATTCATACAGATAAATTTTCCATGTAAAAGTGGCCATATCACAAGCATACTGGCACTTCTGTTGTGTTAGAGTTTAGCTGCCGAGAGCCACAACAAATTACAAATTTTAAAGCTGGAAAACTTTAATGAAATCATACTTACTGATTTAAAAGGCTTGTGTGTCTTGAAAAAGTGACTGGCTTGTGTAAGAAAATTTATGAGACCATCTAGAGAGGGACAAGACTTTCAAGCAAAAACAGACAAGAAAATCTTCACTGTACTCTAGTCTTCAGATTTAAAATGTATTTCATGTGTTTACAGTTTGTTAGATCTAAACCTCAGCAGGCTGCATTGCTTTGTGAACCACTTCTTTTCAGTCTTTTGGAGTACACATCTCTTCTTGCAAAGCTTCTCAAAGGCTTCGGTCCTATTATATGCTAATATTTACCTTTCCTATTTCTGTAGATTGTATGCTACACCAAATTCTACTGCTTCATGAACAGGTAGTGTTGCAAGGATAGGTTTCACAATCAAAGTTAAAGGACACCAGTCTATATTAATTTCCTCATACTCCATGACTGTGACCCTCAGTGTATGATGATACAGTGATCAGTGACTGTCTTCCCACAGATGTGTGGCTATTCTCATCTGTTCTCAATGAGTCCACCCTCCCTGGAGTGTATAGTTCTGATTCTTCAATGTGACAGTCCAACCATGCTATCGACATACCAATGCAGTTATTTCTATTTATTTTCATTCAAGCTTTTACTACATTGTTTACAACATTTCCAGCAGGGTTAAGCCAAGACTGAAAATATCTTCAAACTCTGTTTTACATTAAATAATCTGATGGTTCTTTATTAATGGTAACTTTGTCTTACTCGGTCTGTTATTATCAGATTGATAGGTAGGTTAATTCATATAAAAAAAGTTTTTATTCTGGAACTTTCCAGTAACCAGTAGAATATTTTAAAATGTGGTAACATGGTGACAAATTCCTTTTCTTGTCCCATTGTATTTCTGTTAAACATGGCATTAAAGTCAGCTTTTGAAAATCATTAGACATCATTTTTCTTCTATCATAGCTTTGGTAAAATATTTCTAGATATCACTACTTCATTAATTCTGCTCCTATAGATACTTTTAATCTTTTCTCTGTTTTGTTTTCTTCAGACTATAGAAGGGACATAACAGACCATGTTGAAAGCTTTAGGCAAGTAGCAAAGTACTCTATAACTCCTTTGTTTTTTTCTAAGAAAATGAAGCATATTTTTCATTCATGTTTCTTCCAAAGTTTTGTATAAAAGCAGAACAAGAGTTGGATTTAGTAACAGCCTAACATCAGCTTGTGCCTGGGGATGTGTGCTAAATGCCTATTAAATTTGTAGATCTTGATCCCAAGCCAATGGAAAGACTCCTGCAGACCTGAGAGCAATTAAGACTGGTTCTATTATCCTCAAAATTAGGGAGCAGGGAAATTTTTCTTTCAGTGTCTTTAAATCCATACCCTACTCAAAGGCACAAAGTACGGAAATAGCACAAGTGAAAATACCATCTTTGTGAATCGAGAGCAGCGGGTGGGAAATAAATTGGAACATTAAAATATTCTGCAAATACGGAGCAAAAGCATTGTGTTATCCTACCCAGTTATTGACAAGGTGGGTTGTAGTACACCTAATTATAAATTGATTAAGTATATTGAGTATAGAGTACACTGGTATATGTTGACCTAGTATGTTGAGGTTCAAACGGTCACGTACTGGACTGTTTTAGCAAGAGTGCAGCCAGCAGACAGAGGGGAATGATTTGTGAGAGAGCAACTGGCATCCTGTGTCCAGTTCTGGCCTCCCCAGTACCAGCTGGATCATGCCATACTGCAGTCAGTGCAGCTTAAGAGAGTGAATGCACCATGTACAATGAGAGGCTAGGAGGTCTTTAGCCGCCTAATGGACAGCGTAGGGAAGGCAGAGCCAGTCTCTCCTCAGAGATGTATAATGCAAACAATAGCAGTTACAAGTTGCAATATGGGAATTCTGGTTAAAAATGACATATTTTTCACTGTAAGGGTAATCAAACTTTGGGAACATGTTGTCCAAAGATGTTGTGGAAATTCTGGAGATATTCAGAGCTTCATTGGGCTTGGCCTTGTTAAGGCCCTAAGCTACTTGACCTGTGTAGGTCCTACTCTAGATAGGAGGTTGGACTACATGTCCTGTAGAGGAGACTTTTAGTTTTTCTATGACTGTGATTAAATAAGTGAAGGAAGGGCTGAATCTGAGAGAAAGAACAAGTATTTCCTGATCTTACTGAGCCCTTTGCTTCAAGAGATGTGGAAACAGGACATCAGTCTTGTTCAAACATTTATCCATTGTCTCAATAACATGGTAGGAAGCCAGTCCATCAGCTGTGTGTACAGGGCACAAAGAAGACATAAAATTTCTTTAAATGATCTAAAGTAGCTACTTCCTTCCTTGGCTTAAATGCAGAATTTAAAAACCTGATCAGACTGGAAGCTAGTTTCTGAAATTTCCTCTGTCTCACTGATTTAAGTTTCATTTTCAAACTCAGCATGGGTAACTGGTATGGGACTTTCAAGTGATACAGCCATAATGTCCAAAAAAGCTCCCCCTGGCCCAGACCTGTGCCTAATGGGACACAAAGGAAATCTGTGAAAGACTGATTAGTTTTTAAAAGAAAGATGCTTGAAGCTGATAGGGATTTAGACAATTAGAAAACATTTATCATAAGAAAATAGGTATTCATGAAGCAGATGAAGCAGAGAAAGTCCATGTAGGTGAATAGTACAGCAGTGCAGTAAATTGAGCTGTATAGACTCTCTCCACATGTGAATTATAAGACACTAATTTATTAGATATGCACAGTATTTGCAGACAGTATGAAAATGACAAGCTTATTAATATTTAAATGCCATAGAGCATGAATGAATGCTAACAATCATCCCTGTTTGACTCAATAAGGAGTGTGGTTCCATTTGGCTCCTTTATCAGTGAAATCAACCACTGGACAGGCTTGGAAACTGCAGGAGTTAAATGATACACCTTGGAATCTGCTTTCCAGCACTACATTTTTCCTGTCAGATTTGCATGTTTGCTTTTTCTTTGGCATTTTTTTACTTATTTTTCTACGCTACTCAAGTTGTTATGCATATGAACATGGTATAAGAATGTTTTCCAGCAGCACAAATTAAAACATTACATTTATTTTCAAATGCTATTCCTTCTTCTCCCTTCATCTAGACAGAGAAGAGATCAGATGTGAAAATTATCTTGGGGTACGTGATGGACAATCTCACTGCGACACTTGAGTTGACATCCACTATTCTGTTGTTTCTTTTGTGTTATTTTAGATGGTCTTACAATCTCTAGATTGCAAAAGCAATCCTCAATTGCAAATTAATTGCAAAGCAATCCTCAAGATTATGAACACAACACTGTAACAGACAGCACAACCAGAGAATAAAGCAGTTGTATTCATGGCAATCAATATTAATGAGGATCATAACATTCTACCATGGCTTTAATTTACTATCAGGTGAGTGCCAATGCTGTGTAAAAGACAAATCCTTCAAATCAGGTTACATGGTCAAGCAGAGGATGCTGAAATTCAGCCATTTTTCTAAAAATTAAATATGTCACATACCAGCCTCCAGTTTTTGAAAATCTACCAAGTTGGGTTTTTTTAAATAAAATGTTTCAAAAACTTAGCAGAATAAATGTTTAATATTTTCCAAAGACAATAAATCCAGAAGGAACTATTTGGATTACAGTCCAAAATGTTGTTCAGTACAAGTATCTGACTCTTCTCAAGAAATTTTACAGGCTCTGTCTTCTAATTTTTAGTATAACATTTTTAAAACAATCTCCTGTCCTGGACAGAAGACTTGAGGTGATGGAGAACATGATGCTCCTCATCTAAATGTAGTCAAAAGGGTATATCCTTGATTGTAAATAATTAAATGAAATATATTTTTAAAAGGAAAGGGAAAAAAAAATTAAAGCCCCACCTAAAGAACTTAGTCATAGTTTGTCTTTCTTCAATCTCTGTCTCAAGCTAACTAGAAATTTTCCACTGGATTTTTTTTTTAAATAGGAAATGGCAGTTTGTCAAAGCCAGAGCATTTATTAGAGGCCTATTGCTTTTCTTAAGAAAGGTTTTCAGGTGCAGGATGTAGAGACCTAAGAATAACAAAAAAGCTGATAGTTCAGAAATTTGAACCTAGTAACAGAGACATGAGTATAAGCTCTTTGTGATTTGCAACAGGGATATAAAACATATAGATGCATGAGATACTGACATATATTCATAACTTTTTTTTTTTAACAACATGAGAACATTTTGGTTTTTTAATCCAAATACTAATTAAATTAAAATATAAATATAGTGAGTCTACTAAAATCACCCTTGCACTACTTCTAGCCATTGCTTTTATACACACCTTCCCACCAAATTTTGCCAAAAAATCCATGCTCCATAAAGGGTTCTGTAAATAAACAACTCTAACTGAACTAGAAGCTGTACCATGAATACTAAGCAACTCTTAGGTTATTTCATGGATATTCAGTCACAGCTTGACTGAGGATAAAGAAAAAACTGGTTTAGAGTCAACTTGCTTCTCTCCATCATTCAGTCTGGCCCAAAGATAGCATTTCATGCACCAGGAAAATGTACCCTAGACGGGTAGCAGATGTAACAGGCAGTGGAAACAGTGGTTGCCTAAAGGCTCAGCTCATCACATCCCCCAGAATGAATGATGGGGGTTTAAACAGCTGTGCTAACAAAAAGCCAACTTCCACTTTAAATAGTTATTCAATATAATCCTGAAGAATAAGCTATATTACTCAGAGTGGTATCTGTAAATAAATGTGCTGTGGGAATTAGTGCTACCTGTGAGACAGCTGAGCTGTAAGCTGCAAAGAGACCTGCTGGACTCTGTAGTACTGCCCAGATAAAAAATTTGCTCTCTGTGAATACGTCACCTAGTGCTGAATTGGTTTTGTCTCTTGGGGACTGAAACGAGAAGATGGTATGACATGCTTCTCTAACATACGTATGCATCACTAACTTCTTGAAATAACAAGTATACTGCACGTCTGCACAAGGACGATGGATTGTTCTTAAAATGCACATACATATTTTATAGCCTCATTATAGCAGACTGGCTTTATATTTCTCTTTTAAAGTCTTGTATTTTTAGTAAGGTATTTTCCCATTGTGACACTCAATCTAACAAAATTATGATAATTGGATTTATCAACGCATCATTTGTTGCCCTCTGGGTGAAATTCACATGCTCTCTAATGAACTGATGAGATTTGAATGAACCACATATTTCTTACATGTGAGAGTATCAGCTATTTTCCAGTGGCATAATTATGTACCATTATAATTATTAAATTTTATTTTATCTGTAATATGGGTAGAGTTTCGGTAGAGAAAGAAATCAATTTCACATACCATTTCACATACCATACGTCAATTTCACATAAAATATAGAACTGCACGTATAAGAACATCAGACTATTCAGTTCTAGAAACCTAAAGAAGAAGTTTAAGAATCCGAGCACATGGTCAGAAAGGTTTTCCTGGAAAATTTGTATGTGAATATGATGTCATAGGATTGGCATTGCCTTAGGTGCCTCACAAAAATTAGCTTGCTGTTGGGAAATTCATTGTCTAAATCACATTTTCCCAAATGCAGCATAGCAGCAATGCCTGTCCTTGGAGCACGAACCAATTCAACAGGCACAATCATTACATTTGCAGACTTGCTATCAGTTTTATTTCAAAGGTGATATCCTATAACAAGGAAGAAGTAGTAGCTCTGCACTGCAGCTGCTGGTGGTAGAATTAAAACAACAGGTGAGCCAAAGCAGAGAGTTTCATCCACAATCTGAGAGCTAGCAATTTTGCTAAGCAAAATGACAAGTGAACGAAAACAAGCCGGTAATGATGAGAGCCTATCACAACACTGGCGAGTTAACCAGTGTAGTAAATATTTGTGTATTGACAGCACAAAATTGAAAACTGCAAGCCAGGTTTAAAAAAGTAATTGCATCCACAGATCACAAATTTTAATAATCAAAATTATTATTAATTGGTCTATTTTCTAGTTTCTCAGGTGACTTTCTGTTCATAATTTATAACACAATAGTCACCGTTTGACTCAGGTCAGACAACAATGCTCTCAATCCCCTCCCCTTCCCACCCAAGTAGGGAAGGAGAGAGAGAAAAAGAGAGAGACTTGGCTGGATTGAAAACTAAACTAGACAGCTTTAATTCAACATGAATGACATAAGAAAATATATACAATTATATACAAATACATTCAGGTATGTGCAAGAGCCTCTTGCCTCCCCCCATCCCCAGCAACTCCCACAGCATCTCCTGAGCTGTGAACAGTCCAGGGACATCCCGGACCTGCTGCTGGAGAAAGCACAGAATGATGAGTGTCAGGAGAGCTTGAGCCTGGGGGTCGATGGTGTTGCATGGATGGATGGATGGATGGATGGATGGATGGATGGATGGATGGATGGATTGATGGAGTCCTCCTTGGACGCTGGCCATGGATGGAAGAGAAGGGAAGAAGAAACAGGAAGGAAGTTGTCTTCTGCAATCTCTGACCTTCCTCTGAGCTTACATAGATATATGGAATGGAATATCTCTGGCCAGTTTTTCTGTCTGACTAATTCAGCCTCCTACAGGGGGATCATAGATCTCCTCGTAGTGTCTGAGCCAGCAGAGTGAAGGTGCAACCTTGAAGACCCAGCAGTTAGAAAAACATTCCACTGTCTTATCAGCTTTTAGCTAGGACACACTGTTGCTAGTTAAAAGAAAGCTTACTGAAGGAAAAAAAAAAAAAATCAGTAAAAAGGAAAACTGGCTTCATCCTGACTCAAAACAGGACAACAACACATAGAAATTAATCATGCCAGTTTTTACTCATGTATAGCTTGTACATTTTTATAGAGTACATTGTGTTTCTACTTCTCTTTCTTTGACAATGAAACTAATATAGCTGAGTCACTAGGATTTTATGTTAATTAACTTACACAGGCACATTACTCCAACACCTTTTAGAGTAATAAGAAATTACAAAGCGCTGGTGTTCTAAATTGAGTTTGTCGTCACAGTACTAGCAAAATATAATATATATGGTTATATGTACATGTGTTGTACATTCAACAGCAGGACTAGTGAAGCATGATTTCCAATAGTTCTCTGTCACTTTTCACCTTTGCCTATTGCAGTGAGTACATCTTGCCACCCTATCACCTACAAAACTTTCACAGAGAAAGGAACAGTAGTATTGGTCTGGAACGATGTGCACTTTAACTGGCTGGCCACTATGAAGGTCCAGGCTAATTTAGGCATGTTTCCTTTATCCAGCTGAGGATAAATATCCCTTAGAGTGACTGAGTAACCACATGAACTGGTATGCTTCTGTAGTAAAACATGTTGCATGTAAAGCGTCCAAAATATTGTTCTGCTATATTAGTGGAATGACTTCTCTTATAATTCAGATAACTCCATCCAAGCTACATGCGTCATAACTGATGAAAAATGATGAGAAAAAGAGGGATAAAAACTGATGTCTAGGTTGATGATTTACAGCACCTCTTCTAATTCATAAGGCAGTGAAAATGATGTAGACCTTTTATAGGCTTTCTAAGTATAGATTTTCCAAGTATAACTTCAGACTTCTATCCCAAGGCAACCCAGAAGATTGTATCAGGGAAAGAGAAGCAAGGATTTTGTAATCTGTCAAGCTTGAATCAAGACTGTGTTTAAACTGTAGTTTAGATCAGATTGAAGACTTCACAGGCAACCTCTATGTGTAAAGAGAAGCAAGAAAAATGCTAATATGAAAAATTGCTTAGCAGTGCTACACCCTTTGTCCATGTCAGACCTTTAGTTGCAAGGAACTAAACAAGGCTAAATGCACCCAGTTTTAACCAGGAAATAAGAAATTAAACCGGTACAAGTACCCACTATATTTGTAGTACTGTAGTTTCATTTTAATGACAAAAAAAATAAAAGAATGTTTCTGCCTTGAAACTGTTTCTTTGGCGCCTTTGCTTGCAGGTGTTCCCAGGACTCTGAAGCTTGTTTTTTGCTCTTTGTTCAAGATTTAGCAAATTTCTTTTAAGCTACCAATAGATTGGCTTCTTTGGGCAGGTTATCTAAAATGTCCACCCCAGACTCAACAGAATTTTATTTCCTTCTCACAATTCTCCAAAATTCTGTCAGGGTTTCATTCTAATGCCTCCATGAAAAAGCAGATAGCAGACTTGATTACTAGACACAAGATAGCTGTGGAGCTGCATGTACCCATCCATACAGGGACTTAAGCATATCTGAAATGATAGTTGCAGCTATTTCCCCAGAGTTGCCATTCTGACTTCATTAGAGGAGCAGACAAGCACCTACTGTTCTGTCTGCTCGGGCTGATCTGACATAAGGCAGGTCTTATAACATGCCCCCTGTAAACTACTACTGTATGTGACACTCCCTCACACTTGCTTTTAAAAAGAGTAACAGAGTCCTTCTTGAGAAGCTACTTTCCCAATGCTATTCTAACATTGAAAAGGTCACAAAGGGGCCCTCGATGCAGCCCTCAATTTGTAGGACAAATTCTGCCCCTGGATATGTGTGTCTGTTTCAGACTGAGTTCAGCATTTTTTGAGTCTTGAAAGTAGATGATGAAGGAATGTTGTATGTATCTCAAATTGAGTCATCTCATAAAAAATAAATTAACAAAATCATCATGCAGGAAGACTAAAATCTGCTCTTGAGGAGTACTGGGACAAGCCGAAGAACAACTTGCCAGCAAGTAATTGATTTGGAAAGCTTTGTTGTTGCTTTTTTTCTTTATCATTTGGTATCAGCGTATAACTATCAGATGCACAATTTCCAAATGTAAGTGCCAATTCGTGGTACTAAAAAAATATTGCATAAAGTATATTTCATATTTTAATAAATAGATGGGACATGCTATGCAGTGCTGCTCCATCTGAAATAGTCCAAGCATTAAAAATTAATCTAAAATCTGAAATCTGTATTCACTCTTTAGAAAAAAAAAAATCTGCTCCTGTAAAAACTTAGTCTTTAACTGCTTCATGGGAAGAATAAGATTATTTTTCTAGCAAATCCATACAGGGCAGACAGAACTCTGGCTTTAAAACCATGTTTGTGGTAATAAAAAATATTTTCCTTGATAGCAAATAGGCAACCATAAGTCATTAGGCACTTATGCCCAAGTCTCACACGCACACTGTATCTACATGGGTGGATACATTCTAACATTTTGCACTTTTAACTTAGTGCTCTGTATAAGTCAAGGATGTATATGGGAGGAAGGTCTTACATCTCTGATTCTTCACGTATTGCAGGGTATTTCTCATATATCCAAGTGAGTCTTTTATTAAATGAAGATTTTTGTTGTGTTTTGTTTTGGGGTTTTTTAAGTGGCAAATGTTTTCATATCTGGGCAAGTTTATTTGTTTAAATAGCTCCCATGTACAGATTAATGATTTGGAAGGAAATAGGCATGCTTGCATGATGGGATGTGGTTGCCAAGGGATGTTTGTGGGGACTGCCTAATGTTGATAAAAAACTAAGGAATTTGTCTATCAACATTTTGCATAAATGCCAGTCATAGAACTTGTGGTTGGGTTGAGGCAGCCCTGAATGACAATCTATTCCTCATTTACATGTAAGCTTTAAAAGGGAAGAATAGAGAAACAGAGAACTTATCTCAGAGCAGCATACATTTGTTGAATGTGGGTGTCCTCCAGCAGAATCTTCTCCAATTGCTTCCTGTGAGACTGCAGAATCCAAATAAAACTCAGACCAAGCATGCCTTTGGCAGCTTAGCAAAGTAATATGAATGTGTTCCATGCCTAAATATTAAATTTCAAAGAGTCCTTTGCATTAAGTCCAGTATCAGTTTTGTCAAATCTAGAGGCTCTTAAAAACAAAACTGCCATTTCAGATGAGAGAGGAAGCTAGACAGAAAATGCACTAATAGTCTTTTTTTAAGTTTTACGCTTATGCAGGCAATTAACAAGTTATGTATAAGACTCAGACGTTCCCAGATACCTCCACAGGGCTGGAACAGTAACAAGAAATAAATAGTAAAGGGATGAAACAGATATTTTGACAGACTATATTTCTCCTTATATTTATATAAAAATAGATCTTTTCATATTAGAGGAATCTGAATCAGCTCACACAAAAAGCATAGTGTAGCTCTGTTATTCTCCCAGTACACTGAGCCCACTGTGACTTAGGTTTGTCTCCAAATCAGTTAGGAGCGTACATATAATGTTCACAAACAGGCCCCAGTGAGTTGATAAAACCCAGCCTGATAGTATTTCAGATTAGGAGAGCCTAGACAATTTCTTTAGTATTCAACTTTTCCCTAATTAGTCAGCTTAAAGCAGCCTGTGATTGGTATGCATAATAGCTATCACAATATCTGCATAGCACCAAACAATCTCTTTGCTTTTAAGATCTCTGTTAAGTGATATATATGACCTTATCTCTTCTCTCTTTGAAAATGCTGTAAAGTAGGGATAACTTGAGGTTGCTTTTAGTTTACACAAATACAAATGAGAGCAGAACCACGACCAAAGGTCTCACAAGAATTGTCTTCCAGACTGAAAAGCTACAAAATGCAATATGACAGAAACTGGCCACTGCTGGGCCTGAGAAGTTTCAGGAAGCTAGGCTAGAATTCCTTCTTTCACAATTTCCAATTACAAAAATTTTAGACTCTAAATGCCCCAAGACTCATGTTTTCTAGGTGAGCCCCAGAATTTGCAAACCCATAGAAAATCAGCTATTTGTGACAGTTTGAATCTAATGCTCTTGCTTCTATGTAAAACTGCACAAGATGCAAAAATAGATTATGATGACTTTCATTAGTTTCGATGTTACTTAGGTTACATTTTTATATTCAAAAATCCTAATACAAATAGGGTAAGTTAAAGCTATCTTGTGTGTTAAACAGGGATGGAGGATAATAGCAGAAAATGCAACTATAGGAGAACTAAATACTCCATGAAATAACAGTGATTCAAAGGCAACTTCCCTGCCAAGACAACCACTACATAACGCCCTACTCGATGGGGAGTAGGAGAAGCCTTTCTTTATTGACTTCAGTAGGACATCTGGGAACTCTAAGAATGACAAAGTTAGGATATATCACAATTAAATAATTTCATATATTGATTTATTATGGAGTTCTTAAAAAAACTCATTTTATGCAAAACTTCAGACTGGGATGAAGCTTTCAGAAACATTTTTTAATAAATTCAGAGCTACAGTGGGATTGATGGAGACAATAGTAAACACCATACAGATTCAAATGCACTGACTCAATAAAGAGAACAAAATGATGACTAATAGCTTTTCCCTGAACTTCTGCAAGTTTTTATTTTTATGCCAACCTCAATAATTCTCAGCATCTCTAAACCACTCTTGTTTCATTGATTATGATGAAACTATTGAACTTAATTGAAAGATATCAACTGAAAGTTCACTTTCATATACATTAATGGAAGAAAGACCTTGGAGAAGGTAACACAGTTCAGTTATAGTAATGACTCCTTATGCTCTCATTAATTCTTACCTCAAAGTCAAACACCTAAAAAAGGTGAACAAGTGCACAAATGTGCACACTTTGATTTGGTGTTTACATTTTAGACTGGGGAAATATTGTGGAGTAATCTGAAGCTTTAGGGAGCAAAGTAAAAATACAGAATTAGTCAATTACAATGTCAAGAAGAATAGTTCCTTAGGGTCCAGTGGAAAAAAAAAAAAAAGAAAAAAGAAAAAAGAAAAAAAGAATTAAAAACAATAATCTGGATTCAACACCATGGAAAATAAGACAATAGCTTTAGAAAGCATGCATACAACTGTGTTTACTGAGACTGAGGATTTTACTGAGGTACCTTAAAAAAAAAAGTGCCAATGTCCTTGTTGTATGTTTTAATCTCTCCAGTAATTTTAGTTTATTCAGATAAACTCTGAGCCTGAAAACAGTGAAAACACTTCACTTTCTCTGTTCTCTTCTTAACACTGTTAACATAGTCGGTACTCTTCTATATTCCTGTCTCTCCTGAAACTCAAACAAACATCAAAGATGAAGCCAGAAACCTGTGGAAAAGAAACTTACACTTCTTTTTATGTAAGTTTATTTTCAGGTTTTTTACTTTATAAAACACCTAATCTTTCAGCTGCATTCAAAACCATTTCTTGATGAAATGACAAAACTCGTCTCTATGGAATATAATTTCTGGTATTAGAAAAGTTCAACATAATAACAACCCTTTGGTATCTGTGCCAGACTAATACATATATATATATTTACTACTTCATCTAATACATATACCTTCTCTCCTATTCTCTATGTATATACCACTATATATTTGATTCTAGCTGCATTCTCCACACTTACCTGATGAAGAATTTACATCATCTTAGTGGAAGATTAGTGAGGGAAGGAATTATGATAAGCTAACACACTTAATTTCAAATAAACTACTATTTTAATTTTGCTTACCATCAGTTATTAAAAAAAGTTTGGGGTTTTTTTTCTTAGTTTTGGTTGTGTTGGTTTTTTTTAAATATTCCTCCCCAGACACTGTACATTGTACAAATTTGTATTACCTTTAGTTTGTATCCATTTTAGTTGTTTGGAAAAAAGCCATTCTAAACTAAGGGAAAAAAAAAAAAAAAATTCTGATCTGAAACTGCAAGATGTTGTCATTCCAGCTGGCATATTCAATCTAAAAAAGCCAATGGGATGTAACTGGTAGCAGCTAGTTAACAAATGCAACTCTGCTGAATTATTACATTTAGAGAGCTCTTATTGTATTACTTAACCTTGCAGTGAACTAGAAAATGAATGTGGTCATTCTAAACCGGTTAAACCAGAAAATATGTTTTATACAGATGTGTCTAATGTAGCTTTCTGTCAGAGAAATTGGGTAAAAATCTTAACAATTATACAAATGCAGTTTTAATTTGGAGTACTACTTTTAAATATGTTCTTTCTTTCTGCCTCCTGTTTTTTTTTCATTTTTTAGGTTATATTTATAATCCTTTTTTCATAATTTTAAAAGCTCTTATGTAAATGTTTATTTTTTTCTCTCCAAAGCCTTACCTTACTGTAGTATTGTAGTATTTTAAAAAAAGGGTTATCTTCAGAATTGGAGAATTTTTAAAAATCTTCTCTTTACTGATTCATTCTGGAGAGTTTTGTGGTTTTTTTTCATAAATTCTTGAATGTTACCTAGAGTTTTTCCTTTTCTCATTGAAACCAGCCAGAAAATGCCTTTGATTTCCATATGACAATACCTAGACCTTGAGCTCTGTCTTCCTGCTCCCTCAGAAGTTATCCCTGTGAGGTGTCCTGGGCTGAACTGTCTCAGCTGTGTCCCCACTTCAAAACCTCAGGGCACCACTGAAGCCCTCTGGTTGTATCCGTAGCTCAGCAGAAATGCGGTTTCTGTGTGAAGACAGCTAGCCCATAAATGTCGCACAGGATTTCACCTGATACAGCCTTTAACCCCAGCACTGTGTGGGGCTTGTCTGTACCACACGCTACTCATGAATCTGTGTCAGGACCAGTGAGGAGAGGATGTTTCATGAGGTGCAGCTGGGCTCCCCAGAAAGCCTACACAGCACTATTATTCTGAGTACAAATATGTGGACCCTCATTTAAATTACTATTACTTAAAAATTTAACTTAAGAGAAATTATCATACTCAAACACTCCTTTACCTGATCGTTTATGCCTGTCAATCCAGCGGTGTGTTCCTGATCCACGGATACTGCATCATGTGGCGACCTCCACCTCCAAGCCTGAACAGGGTGTCTGTGGTGAAATGCTGGCAGCAGGTGGGCTTCAGGGATGGCTTCTGTGGGGAGAGGCCAGGGGCTGCCCATTCTGGACACAGCCAGTTTCAGCCAGCTCTTCAATGGACCCACTTCAGAAAAGGCAAAATCACCAGACAGAATGAGGAGAAGGGAAAAAGGTGAGAAACAACCTTGAAAAAGAACCCTCAAGATGAGAGTCGGGAAGGAGGCACTCCAGCCACTGGAGCAGATATTCCCTTGCAGTCCACAGAGAGGACTGCTCCAGAGTAGATATCCACACTGTTGCCCTTGGAGGACCCTACACCAGAGCAGGTGGTTGTTTTCTGAAGGAACTGCAACCCGTTGAGAGCCCACATTGGAGAGGGTTAAAAGTGTGAGGAAGAGGCAGCTGCAGAGAAGAACTGATATATAGTGACCATAGCTCCCCACTCTCCTTGTACCACTCCGGACTGGATAGAGAAACCTGTAGTGAAGCTGAGCCTGCAAGAATGGGAAGGAAAGTTCTTGTTTTAATGTTTGTCTTCATTTCTCACTACCCAAATCTATTTTATGTGAATGTAAACTGAATTAATTTTCCTGAAGCTGAGCCTTTTTTGTCCACAGTATTGATTCTTAAGCAATCTCTCTGCCTTTATCTCAACCCAGGAGCTTTCTCACTCTATTTTCTGCCCTCCCCACTTAAAAGGAGCAGTGAATGGGTGGCTGGGTCAGAATGTGGCTCTTTGCCAAGAGTAACCCACCATACAGTCCCAAGTTTAAATTAGCTACTTGGGAACTTGGAATTGGGTCAAGCCACATTTGTGGGGGGGGTTTGTTTGATTTTTTTGTTAGTTTCAGTCGACAACTTTCTGAGAAGGATTCTAATAATGCCAGCAGATGAGGCTGGTTGACAAACTTAATTCAACCCAGACCCTGGATGTCTGTGCAGGCAATGCTAGTGACTGCAGGTGAATATAGGAGTTTGCCCAAGATTCAGGATACTTCTAGGTGTGTAGTGTAAGCACGAGCATAGACAGAGTGCAAGAGCTGACCTTGGACATGGATCAAAGCAGACAGGAAGAGATGCTAACTCCAAGGAAGAAGCTTAGGGACTGTAGAGACCAAAAGAAAAGCAGTTCCTACAGTATTCTCTAAAGTTTTCTGAAAGTTGGCTGAAACAAGGTTTTTCCTCATTTCATATTAGGTGCCAAGAGCAAACTCATGAGTTTTTTGCCTTTCTTCTATTAAGGGCTATCTGACCATGATGACTGGACAAATGTAGTAAGGTAAAGGACTTTCAGGAGAGATAACTGCTGGCTTGTAGTCAGCAATATTCAATATGCATTTCTGCCAATAGCTCAAATTTTTCAGGACAAAAGGATGGGAGAGAGAAGTAAAAGTAAGAAGAGCTCAGTTGTGGACATATTAAACCTGGAACTAACCTCGACAAGCTCCTGAGAAATAAGCCAGCACTTTATGTAATGCTATTTCTGAGGGATTTTTTGACCCTTTTGGCTTGGAGATATGTTACTGAGACAACATGCTAATTTGAAAACTGTCTCAGCTGAAGCATGACCTAGCTCACCATGAGAGTGATACCAGGGCAAACACATTTGAGAAGCTTCTGCTAGAGATGCTTTCCTGTCTACCCTGCTGATCTCTAAAGGTAGGACAGAGAGAGGCTCTGACAGAGCTAAACTTCTCGGTAGGTGTATCTCTTCCTTGGGGATATTATTAATAAACCAATATAGAGGCAAATAAAGGTTTGTTTCATTAGGCTCATTAGACAAACTTCTGATGGAGATACCAAATGTTGTAATACAATATGACTAAGTAGAAATAGGCATTCTCATTGTAAAGACAGTACCAAGCTTATCACCCTGCGTTTTGGCCAGCTTCCCAGAAGATGTCTGACAGCACAGCCTGAGTCCTTGAGAAGTCTATTTTCTTAGGATCAGAAACGGAATATGACAAAAATGGCTGAGTTGAGGCTGGACCTGTAGAGAAACTAGGAACTAGAGATGAGAGTCAGAGCCTTGTTGAACCAGAAAGATATTAAGGTCCTGGGCAACCTGCTCTAGGTGACATTGCTTGAGCAAGGGTGTTGAACAAGATTTTTATTCTGTGAGACTAGAAGTGTTTTACCTAACCTGGAAAAATTACTTTACCAAGTTACTATGACTGAGATTGCTTTGAACTATGTTTCTAGTATAAGCCATAGACTAGGCCCATCAGTAAATGGAAAGCTCTCTAAGTTGCATGGGAATATGAATACCATCTTGCTTCTTTCCAGGCCACCATGTTTTAAAGTGGATGGAAAAGTTTGAAGTAATAAAGCATGATAAAGCCTGCTAAGACAGACTGAAATGGTATGGCAACAGAGGGACCAAATAAATACATTTCAGGGTTTTTTTTGTCTTACTGCTTATCAGTGGTCCTCTATGTTTTTGTATGTTGGATAAGATAAAAGTGGTGCCCATAAAAAGTGATACTAGTGACTGGGCTGATCCCTGTCAATTAGTGGGAGAGGGGAACAAGATGGGGTAGGAAATAACTTTTATCATTTATGGAAGAGGCTAGGGTCAAAGACAAAAGAAGCTGGTAGTAATATGGATAAAAGACTTACTGTGAGTGACAGGTGTCAGGTTCACATGCAGGTAGTTGCTAAGTATATTTTGGCCACATGATAACTCCGGTGGAGGTTTTTGTGATTTTGGAGCAGAGGCCCCTGTGGCTGAGCATGCTGTCAGATATGGGCTAAGATGAGGGCACATGCTGTGGCTGTGCTCATCCTTCTAGGTGATTCCCCACTCATCATTCCAGTGGTAAATTGAGACCTGGCTACTGTCAAGAATATAGCCCCTTGGCTGGGTAGCACAGGAAATTCACTCCTCTGAGGTATGATGTTAAGGTGTCCCCATCTGGGGGAGTTGTCAGCCATGAATTAGTGTATTGATGGTATTACGGAGTTTCTGAAGAGGTTCCCTGGGTAGATGGTAAGCTGGTGGCAGGAGGTGCAGACTGTGCTGGGAGCCTCTGAGAAAAGTGGTGTCAGACTCCAGGCACATCAAAAAGGAGGCACTGTGAAATGGAGTGTTAGTGTCATTCATTTGAGCCACAAAGGTCTTGTCAAGGATTCAGGCTTTCTTCCCATCCCAACTAAAAACAGCCAGAATTCTTTCCTGATGCCCTAGGAGAGTGGTAGTATTGTACAGCACCCTATTGATGATGTGGATGGGTCAGCGATGGAAAAGAGGTGCCAAGAGTGATTTCACAATGCTTCCCTTGCACTCCAGACAAGATTCTCCTGAAATCAAATGAAGCATTTCCAGGTGTTTCAGATGTAAAGCATCAAGCATGAATTTCTCTTTTTTACTCAAGACAGCTAGGAAGTGCTAAATCAGAACAGTTCAAGTATATATTGTGCTGTCCTGGCAGTTTAGATGTTGCTGACAGAGGACTACCTATAGGTAAACATGGAGTTATGGGGATCTTGCTTCTTGAAAAGGAAGAAGAAATAGCCCCATTGGTTGCAGTTAAGACTTTAAGATTGGAAGTTTTAGTTTGCTCAGCCATAGACTTGGTACTTGTCTGCCTAGAGACTGCTGCCAGATTACATACTTTATGAGCAAGAGCTGGAAAGCAGGACTTTGTGACTTCCCTTTTTCTATTTACTCTCCTGGCAACTTGGAATCCCATCTACCCCAGTCCTGCACTGCAGACAATTTTCCCATGTAATCATTACATTAATTAATTTAAATATTTTTAATATCTATTTCCTTTTTGAAAAACAGTTTGATTTTTCTGATACATTTCTGTGGATTTTGCCTAGAATATTCAGGTCTTAAATTCATACTGAACTTATATCATTCCCCAAGAGTCTCAGAATGATAGTGAATGCACTTGTAACTTCTTTTTTTTTCAATTATCTTTTAGCTATATCAATAACTCTTTGGTGCATTTTCATTATTTTTCAGGTGCTATAGCATCAGTCCACCTATTTACATATGAGGAATATTCTATACTGGCTGCTACCAGTGTGCCCTTAGGGTATATTTTGTTATCGAAGTCAGTATCAGAGGCATGCTAAATTGCTTTTCATAAGCTCTCATTTTTAAATACTATGACATTATTTAATTTAATTACAGTAATAGATGAGAGTTTCCTGTGATCAATACAGGAATTCTTTGATCTTAATCATTGATCCATTTTTCATAAATATGCAGATTTTTCAGTTATCTAGTAGCAATGATAATGGGAAAGTGTGGGGGGAGTTCTGTGGCAAAAGGGGAATAAAATAATTTCACATGCTTTAAAAGCATGATAAAACTGGCAGAAGGGTTATAGTTACATCAAAATAATGTATTAATGGATTCTTGAAAATGTAAGAAAATATATGGTTAGAGCTATGAAGATTTCTTACAGTGCACATAATCTTATAGCAGTAAATTATTAGGAATTAGATTGTTTCCATAACTATGAAACCAGAACAAAATCTCTCATGAGACTGTATAGGAGGTGAGCTCCATTACAGGTAATACTGTTATGGTGAAGTATTTAGGCCCTACTGAATGTTTTAGATGTAAGAAATCAGCCTAAAGGTACAAAAAAATTAACTGAAGTTAGTTAGAAAACACATTTGTATGAGGCCTAAGTTTGGAGATGACTAGAGGAGATGCATGTATTTGGATGGAATTACATTCCCCAGTGAGGGGACAGGAGGAGAGCCTTGGTGGTAAAATGCTAGAGAAAATAATGAGGAACTGGCATTGGGTTTTGCAGACAAATGTGTTCAGCCAAGCTATGAAGTTAAGAGAAAGTTTATTCCAATGGTGATTAATACCTGAACTGAAATACTCTCATATAGCTTTAAATTTTGATGCATAACAGGCAACCAGGTGAAAGAAATTTTTCCTGAAAGAAAACCGAGGCAGCATTAAATTCTGAAAATGGACTGAGAGTGAAACTGCAAAAGTGTGATTTTGAAACTTCCAGGCATAAGAAACCACTGTCTCTTGCTTAAGAACTGTGGCTGCTAGCTTGGTGTCCTGCCTCCATCCAGAGAAAAGCAGAAGCAGCAACACCTGTAATCTCTTAATCTCATTGGTAGAATCTAGCTCCTGGATTTTTTACCAGCGATTTAACTTTTTTTCCTGATCTCTGTTCCCACCAGTGACTAGCCCTCTGTTACAATCATAGATGTTATTTTTATCCATTTGTTTTGTTGTTTTTATCTTTCGTTCTAGTCTCACTCTGCAAATTTCCCCCCCCCCAGTATAATGCCTTTTGTTTTGTTTCTTTTCATTTTGGTTTAGGAATTCACATAGTGTTTCACCTGACAATAACACTTGATATGAAAATATAACTTCCAGACTATTAAAATTAAAACATATATTTTTAAAGTTATTTATTTTGTAATTTGGAAAAAAAGGCATAGAGGAAAGTTTGTACAAAAATAAATCAGGGTTCCAATTTTGTTACAGATTCCAAGGCTTGAAAAAAGCTTTATTGTCCAATCTGGCATCATCTCTGATTGCATGACAAGAGCTGGAAGTGTTTTTTATTAATTAATTGATATTTCACCTGTATGCTTTTTAGAAGGAAAAGCTGCAATCTGTTTTCTAAAGTGTGTGGCAGATACATATCCATAAATTGTTCCAATTCTTAATTGCTATAAAAAATATGGTGACTTTTCTAGTCTAAACTTGTCAATTGTAAAGTATTAGGCATATGACTTTTAATGCATTTATCTGATAACACTCTAATCGAATTCTCTTCACTTTTAAATATTTCTACATCACTATCAGCCTACCTTATAAGCTTATCTTAGATAAACTTCGGCTGCTTTACTATTGTTTTGTAAAGAACAGATTCTCCAGTCTCCTTTCCTCCTAACTTTCTTCTTTCAAGCTTCCTCATTTTTCCCTTTGCACTTCACCCACCAGTATTAATATTTAAGCTCTTAAATAAATTATTTGATTTTTAAGTATCTTTCAAAGGTCAATAGAAGTCATGGTACTCGGCTCCTTTCCAGATCAGGCCAAACATTGTCACTAAATCTGGGCTTCTGAGTTTAACTTGATTCACCCATTTTGGAGAGGAAAGCTCTAGCTGTCCATTACACCTGCAGGGGGCCATGTGCTCTTGTCATTTCACCTGATTTGCAGGGGGGTAAATACGATTTATTTACCAAAAAAAAAACCAAACCAAACAACCAAAAAAAAAAACCAAACCAAAGCAAAACACCACCAACAAAAAAAACCCACAAAAAAAATCCCAACAAAAAACCTCACAAAACCTAAAAAACCTCTTGTCATTGATCTAATCTCATAATGTTAATATTTAATTTACTCAGACTCTTTATCTCTTGGTCTTTCACTGGTCTTGCTGCATTACTTTCAGTATTCTAATGAGGAAATAGAAGATCCTATATTACTCATACAAAATAGAAGATAAATTGATATTAAATGCTTTTTTACCCAAGGTTGCTATTTCACTTCTAACACAAAATGCAACATTCCAATTCTAATCCTAGTGGTGTCCTCTGGGTCTACCTTGTTGATTCTGTTATTTTATTGACCAAAGATAAATTCATAACTCTCAAGCACTAAATCCACAGGATTAGGCCAAGTCTATTTCTTTTGGTGTCATACCGTATTTAGAAGCCAATCCTTGTGTCATCAGGTTAATATTAAAAAACAAAACAAAAATACCCTGAAAAATGTCATACCTTCTCTCAGTCTGGAGAGCTCCTAAACTTTGTGATGAATATGATAAAGTTTAATTTTTTCTACTCAAATCTATAATGGCAGATATTATCTAATCTATCTATTATCTATGCAGTTCTTAACATATCATACTAAATATCAGCAAAATTGTTGGTATAAGCTAGAAAGAGAGGGAAAAAATCAGATACAGATATAGCAACAAAATCAAGAACTGATTAATGTACAACTGCAACAGCTCACTAATAGATTACGGAGGAATGAATGTTAATGATTTCTTATACATCATTACAACTGATTTTATGGATTACTTCTCATTGCATAGGTTATTAATGTATTCAGGGCAAATGGTCCATATATAATTTTTTTCTACATATATATGCAAAGGAGGAATGGCTGGATTGCTTTGTTATATTAACCCAAGATGACAAAATAGTGCCTCAGAGACTAGTAAAAGTCAACATATCCTGAAGTAGTTTCCAGGCGGTTTTCATTTAGACTTCAGT
Source organism: Chaetura pelagica (assembly GCF_000747805.2). Taxonomy (NCBI): domain Eukaryota; kingdom Metazoa; phylum Chordata; class Aves; order Apodiformes; family Apodidae; genus Chaetura; species Chaetura pelagica. Next base: position 213,253 of record NW_009953806.1, read on the forward strand.
AGAAAAGGAGAAATAAAAATGTTCTGCAATGCAAGTTGTCTTCACTTGCTTATTCACACCTCATGCAGCTTTTGTTGTTGTTTGTTTTTAAGGCCAGTTCTACTGTTAGTGTTCTTTTATCAAATTCTTAGAACAATATTCTGTAGATAAAATGTTTCTCTGGCACATCATACTGCCAACATAAGGTTACTTTTGTAATTAACAAGATAAACATTTTCGGACTTTTGCTGGGGTGGCAAAAAAGTTTTTTCTTCTGTATATTGTACATCATTAACAACTGCCAATTCTTTATGTATATTTCTGTGAAAGTTTCCAGAAATAAGAGAGCTGATGAGAAATATGCACCCATACTTTCTAGTCTTCCCAAATTTGGTTGGCCCCATTGAATCACAGAAGAGGATCCTCATTGCCTTGAATTAATTCTTTAAAGCTTAGGCAAATAAAGTAATTTCTACTAAATTATTCAAAGCATAATTTCACAATAGCTGGTAAAAAAAAATGCAGAAGACTAGAATGAGTACAGGGGGAAAAATTTGCTTAGCCATTTCTACTTAACACAAAGCAAATTTTTAAATGTCGATGAAAACCTACCATAATTTGTTTTAGCCTTAAACTGGTCATTCAGTGACTATCTAGATGATACAAGTATTTCATTTCTTGTATCATGGAACCATATATATAGCATTCTGTCTATATAAATAATTACTAATAAACTACTAATCAGAAGAGTTGTTCATGGATTATCTCCAAAGTGAGGCAAATGTAATGAGAGTATCAGATAGAAACTTTAGAGTATGTCATTGTTTTTTATTCCTCTTACTAGCATTTCTTTAAGTTTTTCTTTGATTCAAACACAGTTGAATCAGTTGGTTTTCTAACAACATGTATAAAACATAACTCCTTTCCAGACTTTCTTTAAATTTAAATTCAGTATATTTCTAATGAACTTAATATGGATTTGCCTTTTTCTTTGTTTTTCCCTGCTGTTAAAACTGTAAGCAAATTCCTGAGAGAAAGGAGGTAGGATAAAAGAAAATTACTCCTCTTGAAGTATACAAATGTATTATACCAGCATAATCACAGATGCATTATTCTTCCTTAAGCTTTATTTTCAAAAATAATCATACATTTCAATAGTGAAGCACAGATTAAACTACCTTTTTATTCTTTCTACGTTTTACTTTCTTCTGTCTTCAGGAGTAAAAATGTCAAAATTCTTCTCTTAACAGATCAGAATCTCATTACAATAGATTGCTGAGATAATGGCACCTATCAAGAAATATTTTGGGGGCAAAAAGGTCTTGTAGGTCTTACAATACCAGTGAAATACATTTTTATATCATGTATGCTATGTAATCTATACACCAAAAAGACTCTGAGAAACCAATTCTGTAATTTAAGATTTCTAAGGGATTACTATTAGAAGTGGTTGTGACAATCACACTGGCGATCTGGTCAGTATTGACCACATTCACTGCATGTTCTGCTGCCTTCTCCCTGTGTGCTGGAGTTCCGTTTCTCTTGTACTAAACCTTCAGCTCTTTTGCCTGCTCTTACTAGAATCTTGCTTCCCTCTGCTTCCTTCTGCCAGTTCCCATCTGTCATGTTTTCCCTCACGTCCCTGTTCCACCAATGCATCATACCAATGCCTATGCTACCGTGCTTTACTTATCCACACATACCTCATACATATCCACACCTTAGAACTACCCATATCCCTACACTCCTCTGTTTTTACCTTCCCCTACATTCCTTGCTTTCTTTTGACATCTTCCACTCACTGTTTTCTCCTTGAAATAAATAATTCAGGGCCTGAATATCTGTAAAGTGTTTGGAATAATGAATTGCAACAGCAAGTACAATGCTGTTAAGCAACTGGACATTTACAATTAACAATTGATTAGCTGACAATAATGCAGGTAACTGAAACAGATGGCTGTGCTAATTGTGTGCAAGAGCTGCATACATTCCTCTTTCCTTTTCCATTTCTGTTTACACCAAAATTGACTAGATTTTCCCCCCACTGTCTAGACCATCCCCTGCAGCTTTAAAATTGATTAGATGGTTTACAAAATGCACCATACTACTCCAAGACAAAAAAGAGACATAATACTGAGCTGAGCCTCACCTAATTTTGCTCTGTCAGACTGCACAGGTAATAAAACTGAGGGTGAAAAGCCATATGTAGATGTTTTGATAACATTCTGCTCTACCACTTGGGAAGAGTTAGGCAGCTGCTTCGTCTCAAATCAATGAACACTGCATGTGTCCTTATGAAAGACTAAATTAATATATGTGGTTACCCTAGTATCTGTCCCTGCTTCTGCTGAGGTCAGTGGAGAAGCTTCTGCCAAGTTCTGGGGAACCAGTCAAGCCTTTAATATTATCTATTACAGTCATTGTTATTCATAGTTCTGTATTGATTAACGTCTCTTAAAAAAAAAAAAAAAGGAGAGCACAAACCACTCAAATAACTGTTTTAAAAGGACAGTTGTTGATTTTAGATTAAAAAATGTGCATACACTGTTGACCAAATCCTGCCAATAGCTTATGCTAAGTAGTTGCAGTGAAGTAAAAATTACAGCCTGAATATTTATTTAAGACATCATAGTTAATTTAATTACACCTAAAACTTACAGGCACAACACTTGAAAAAACAGCAACCTAATCTTTGTTGATATTTTAGCATTATTCAAATAATTGTTACCCTAAGAAAATGGTTTAATAATGTCTGGCTTTGTAATAATATTGCTGTGCCAGCTGAGGCTTTCAAGAAAACCTTTTCCCACTGAGCCAAGCCAGTAACTTTGTTACACTGTGCAATAGGTCAGAGTAGCTTCTTTCATTATTTTCTGTTGCGCGAGTAGCGATAGAGGCAGGTGATGAAAAAAATTCCTTTGAAGAATAATGGAAGAAGGAAATAACCATGTTACATAACTCAATTCCAGGTTTTCTCTTTTTTTTTTCTCCTTTTTTTTTTCTTTTCTTTTCCAAATTTTTTTTTTTTTTTTGGTAACAAAGTGTCCTCACTGAGAAACAGCAGCATGCAACATCCACTTTTCTTTTAAAATCAGATTTTGTGCAGATTTTATAAAAAATATATTGCATTTTTTGTAAAAAATGCAATAAAGCAAATGTTCCTTATGTCTTTTTAATGATCTATAACTCAAAAAACTGTTGAAACTATTATGCTGAAAACTTTTTTCAGTAAGACTTCCTTCCAGACTTGCAAAACTACATTTTAGAACTGAATTTCTTCAGTACCTTAAAAACCTCTGTTTTGAATGGAAGTGATTACATAACTGTTTTTCTGGTGAATGTAATAGGAAGATGTCTCTCTGGAATGAAGAAAACAACAGCACAGAAACTATTTTACAATGCTCTAACATTTAAATGTTACAATTTATAAGAGTCATTCAATTCAGAGTCCCCTTCTCTGGAGACTTTCAGAACCCACCCGGATGCATTCCTGTGTGGCCTTCCCTAGCTGATCCTGCTTTGGCAGGGGATCAGACTAGATCATCTCTACAGGTCTCATCAAACCCCCAACATTCTATCATTCTATGATTTTTTTAATTGCTCTATAATGTTTATATCTGTGATTTCTGTGCTTTAGAGATGAAAATGGGGCAAATAACTAGGTACTTTATCTAGAAAACCTGTATTCTAATATTCTTTTACTCAGGCTGCATCCTCACGTAAGTGACCTTCACCTCTTCAAATAAATAAAAACTTTCTTCTTGAATTCCATTTGCTGACAGATCAGATATTGGGAATCCAGTTAAAATTCATGGATCTATGTAAATTTATGCCAGTTGAGCAACTGATCCTAATCCCCAATTCCTCAGTTTATCTGAAAGTAAAAGACTTCTTTTCACACACCAGTTAAGTCTGCTAAGTGACAACAGTGTATTTATCCAGCACGTCATTTACAAAACCCAAGTGCTTCAAATTGAGGAAATGAAATGTTAAGGATGCCATAAATCTTAGTGTTCAAAAGGAATCTGAACCAACTCTTACTGCAGTCCACATGAATCTTTCCACTTATTTCAGTCAGAGCTGGACTGGGTCCATGATACACAACTATTTTGTCACACGTATGGCCAGATATGCCACTAAGGGATGCAGTAGCAGGAAGGTGTTGTGTTATAGACATTTGGTGCAAATACAAACTCTGAAGAGAACTCAAGAATAATTGGTGTCATCAAAAAAACCCCCAACATTTCCCAAGTGTGGGTGTCAGCAATCATTTTCTTCTCTGATTTATAGTTTTGCACCAGTTATTCAGATTAAAGAATCTGAAACACAAAGGGAAAAGGCTGGCACATGTTTCTTTTCACTCACCTGAAATACTTACTATCAAAGGTAAGAATGGTCTATCACTTTTTATTACCTGTGCAATTTATGTACTTCAAATGCCTTCAAGGAAATAAGGCTCTTTTTCAAACATTTCAATGAATTCACAGCTACAATTTAGCATAGCATGTACAAAAGTAGTCCGTTTTTCTCATTTTATTAAAGCCACAGAACAATAGCATTCTTGTAATAGCTTAATGTGACGCATTCTTATTCAAAATTAGCAATAATGAAGCTTATGTACTCTCTACACAGCTTGCTAGCACACACCATCTTTGAGCAGCTTAAAGTAACTAACCTTAACATTTTAAAGTCTGGCAGAAGCCTTTCATCTGTATTCATTCCGTTGCATGGCAAACTCAATTAACAACATGATTAAGGAAAAAGGACCTGATGGACTCTGAGCTTATCTCTTCTGAGGGAACATAATTACTTCATATTTATTTTTGTTTAATGATTGTTTTTTAAGATGTTATTGACCTTTCTAAATTCAAATAATAAAGATGTGATTAAAACACAGTATAAATATGCAAGCAAGACTCAACTTCATAGTTAAAAGTTTGCTCTGTACAAATAGACTGGACTGCTAGTGGCATAAAGCTTTTGAATAAAAAGAAGCAATGGAAGAAGCATCCACAGCAACATTGCTAAAATGCAGCTGGTCCAAACCTGAGGACCTGTCAAAAAGCACATCAAAGAAACTTTTATTGGACATTGACAAAGAAAATTCACCATAACTCAAATTACAAATCCCCAAGAGTTCTGTTCTTGTTTATTGGAATCTTGCAAAATACGATTATCTGGATCAAACTCATTTTGCCAAAATGTATTTGCTTCTTCTTCTAGGTAAACTGTTAAGGTGGTTCCGTGGAACTACTTGTAATCTGATTATAGCTTAGATGCAACTAGTGAGACAAGAAAAGAAGGTGATGCAACATGCATGTTCATTATATTCCCTATTTACATAACTCTCATCCAGTTCCTGATTTTATATATTGACCATATTAGCTCCTGCTCAGTCCTCAAGCTGTCAGACTACAGCTGGCTTCTTAAATCCATACAAAATGTATAGTCCGTTGTACAGGAAGCCTGATCCAGAGCATATTATGTTTTTACCTAATTGAACCCAAACAATAACTTTGAAGCACTCATTGTATGTAGAGCCAGACTTCAGTGCATTAGGTTGGCTTGCTTTTATAATGAATTGTAATGGTGAGAAAATTGCATCTGTTCCTAACTGCCTGTCAGCTGTGAGTTGTTGTAGCATAGCTGATACAGGAACAGATGAGGAAGAGGAGTGTTCCTCTTTCTGTAATCAGGTATTGAACTCAGTCGGGACAGCAGTGTTTGAAATTAATGGCAATGCTTCAGCATGCTTGATCTCAATCCCAAACTCAAATCCAGTGAAGAAAGAGTATCTGAGATGGCTCTGGTTTTGTGCATAGTGCTGCATTTGGGCTACTAAGCCTCAGTGGAAATGGCACGGCTTTGCATGGAGTTAGTCCTTTTGTAGCATTTTATGTACATATGGAGCAATTAATCTGCAATCCAGATAAACTATCCATACTTATTTTTGCATGTACATACCTGTGAAGCTCTAGAAATGCTCATTAGCATTAGTACCTATGTACACTAGGCAAGAGTCTTGGCATTATTTATATTTAGGTTTTCTGAATTTTTACCAGATCTTATTTGTTTTTCAGGTATTGTGATGGATGATAATAATTCCGCTTGTAAAGTCTATTATGTTTAAAAAGAACACTTGGGAAGCAGAGAGGAAAGTTGCCTGCTGAACTTTTTTGATGTTGTACTCTATAATGCTCTGGAGGACAGAACCCCCTGAAAGGAAGAGAGAGATTAGCCCTCTGCTGAGAGCAAATGATCTTAGAAAATTACTTTGGGTAAAGAAATTTCCAAAGCTTGGTGTCATTCAAACTGGCAAAGCAAAAAAATTGGTATAATATATTCACAACCAATAAAAACTTTTTCTAGGGGCCTAGAGAGGACTCTGGAATTTTTTATAACTTAGAAAACAATAAAAGGCTTTCTGGAATGATATTATATCTTCTGAAAAGGTCACAGTAAGTAAAAGGGAGACTTGGAATTACAAAAAGAATCCTTTTGCTTCTATTTCGTCTTACTCAAAATTCTCTCTATTCTAAGTTCATTGTGCAAGCTATGACAGTATTAACCCTAGCTTTACAATTTTTTGTTTATATTTAGTAAGAGAAAAGTTTATGTATCCTCTTCTCAAAGCACTTCTTGATTTGAATCCCTGCACAGCTGTGTTAAACAGGAGGAATATGTACTTGTAAACAGCCCTAAGCCTACAGAACATAGCAAGTAAATTTCCACTATTTTGAAAACTAGGGCTGTGAAAAAAAGAAAAATCTCATCAGAAAAGTAATTAAAACTTCCTAAATAAATAGAGTAGATCTAAGTCTTCCAATTAACTAGATACAGTATGTGAAGGACTAGGTTCTCAGATTCAAAGTAAACTCTGAAGGATTTCTCTAGAAGAAAGCTTTTGCCAGAAGTATTAAATATATTTAAGTGATGTCTCAAAACACTAAATGATACCTTGAAGAAAATACTAGTTTCAACTATCGTTTTCTTTCGTAACCCTTTCCCATTTTCAAATCAAGAAAACAATCCATTGTTTTTTCTCATGCTGTACAACCCTTCTAAAAAGAAGTTTTTCCTAAGATCTGATCTGAGTTTCCAACATTCAGTGAGTTTTCACCAATGTTATATCAAAACTGTGTTACACATTAATATAAAAACTTGATTGCCTCATGTCAGTAACAGCTCTCCAAATAGTTCTAGGCAACCACTAGGTCACCCTTACTCCTCTTCTAAAGAAGCACAGCTTCCACAACCTCTCCTTTTAGCCCTTGTGGCCTAAGACCCTAACCGTCTTTGTAAGCATCTGCTGGGTCCTCTCCAGTCTCCAGAAACCCTCCAGAGCAGGGAACAGAGCAGAAAGTAGGAGCACTTTTCCAGATGGACCTTCGTCAGTGCAAAGTCAATATGACCATATCTGTGGGTCACATGCCTTTTAACATACCCCAGTATGTGATTTGTATCACTTGCAATAAGAGCACCTCCTTGCCTTATGATGCTCAAGCTGGAGGCCACCTTATCTTCCAGGCCCTTTTCAGCAACCTCATTTTCAGCCAGTCACTTCTCAAACATGCACAGGCTCATCAAATTTGCTCTGTGCTAGATGCAGGACTTTGAAAATCTTGTTAAACTTAAGGAGTTTTCCATAGGTACAGGCCTCAGATTTCTCAGGGTAACTCTGGACAGAGGCTCTCATAATTGTCATGTTAGCTGCTGCCTTAAATTAAAATAATAGGATGCATCCTGTGTGATCATCCAGGGATAGCGACTCAAATACCTCACTGGGCAGCCTGTTCCAGTGTTTGTCAACCCTTTCAGTAAAGAGGTTTCTTCTAATAGTCAATCTAAACCACCTCTGGTGCAACTCAAGGCCATTTTCTCTCCTCCTATCACTTATTTGTATGCAGAAGAGGCTGACCTCCACCTTGCTACAACTTCCTCTCATGTAGTTGGAAAAGAGCAATAAGGTCTCCCCTCTGCCTCCTTTTCTCCAGACTAAACAATCCCAGTTGCCTCAGATGCTTTTCATAAGACTTTTTCTCCAGACTCCTCACCAGCTTCCTTGTTATTTTCTAGTACTTCCAGGACTTTTACATTCTTTAACTCCTATGCCTGTGAGAAATTAAGAGAAGAACAAAACAAAGCAAAAAGCTTACATGCTATGCCTGAGTGAGATTGTGTACTTTTGGCTTTTAGAATACAAAAGAAAATAAGGCCTATGGATCAAACAATAGCTCACTAATAATGTATTGCAATGCTGTGTGATGTCAAGGTCCCCCAAGCACCAGTAGTAGACCTTTAGGAGGATTTCAACAGAGAATGGTAAACAGTTTTAAAATAAAATTAAACTCAATACAATGTTTATGCACTGTACTTGGATATGCATGGCTTCTGATTACATATTTTAAAAAAGAAATTATAAATAGTGTGGATATTATCTAGGTTTTTTCCTCATTATCCACATTTTTATGGTTCAGGAGGGGCAAAAAATATGCATTGATGTTAGAATTGCAGAGCTGTTTAAAATTATAACATGTTTTGGAAGAGATGTTATTAAGATCCTAATTTACATTTGTAGTTCCACATGTGCAGTCTCCCACTCATTTGCTTCAGTCTTCAAATCATTAAATGAATATAGTGTCACAGTAGTGGTGTTAGAGCAGCACAGCACTTTGACATAGATGAAAATCAATTGCAAATAATAGAAGTTCACCTATTCCTTCCAGAGTCAGTTCTAGCCTGTAAGTGTATGTGGGAGGGTGTTAGTGGCTGCTTATTGTTAATTAGCTTGGCTGTCTGATTGCATTTTTTCTGAGTATCCTGCTTCATCTGCAGATCTGAAGATGTCCTTGCTCATTGCAGGGTGATTGTACTACATGACCCTTACAGGTCTCTTCTAACCCAAACTATCTTATGATTCTATGATCTACAGTGTCACTATCCTGGTAGTCAGTGTGACTACACAGTCTACAAATGAGGGCTAAGGATGGTGGTCTTCACCTTATCCCTGCCAGTGAAGAGGGACGGCTTGAAGAGAATGGATGCATCTTGTGAGCTCATAACTGGTTGTTGTGTAATTTATGTCAAGAGCAGAGATTTAGTTTTCACATCTCTGAGAATCAAGTACTGCTAGGAAGAGAAGGAATCTATCTGACCAAGTGAGGTGAAAGCATCCTTGCCAATAGGCCAGCCTAACTGGTGAGGAGAGCTTCAAATCATGAATTGAGGGAGAAAGATGATGGTGCCCAGTCCAGTAATGAAGTGGTGGACAGGGCTGGCAAACAAACAGTGCAATGATGCACAAGAGATACCTCATAACGAAGAAAACAGCACTGAAAAGTTGGCCATCCCAAGTGTTGCACAAAAAGAAGGAAATGCAGACAGGACAGTGTGATCAGGAATGTGCTTGCTGCTCTCCCAGGAAATCAGCATGCATGGAGCCCATCTTAAGTACCTGTACATCAGTGCACATAGCACAGGCAATGAACTGGAGGAATCAGAGGCTGCAGGGTTATAATCTCATTGGTGTCACAGAGACATGGTGGGATAGCTCATGTGTGCTGCCATGGCTGGATATAGGCTCTTTAGAAAGGTCAGGCCAGGATGACATGAGGGAGGACTCATCCTTCATGCTAGCAAGCAGCAAGGATGCATGGAGCTCTGCCTGGGGAAAGGTGATGAGCCATCTGAGAGCTTATGGGCCAGGATTATCAAGTAAAACAGTGTGAGTGGAGGGTATCTGCTACCTATTGCTTGGTCAGAAATCAGCAGGTGCGGCCTTCTTGAGACAACTGAGAGAAGCTTAGCATTCACAGGCCCTAGTCCTCACGGTAGCTTTTAACCACCTTGAGATCTGCTGCAGCAGCAACACAACAGAGAATAAGCAGCTCAGGAATTCTGCATCAGGACATGCTGGGGACCAACTAGCCAAAAACAGCATTGCAGAAAAGGATCTGGAGGTTCCAGAGAATTAAGAAGTTAATAATGAGTGAGCAATACATCCTTGTGCCAAAAAAAAAGGCTAACAGCAGCCTAGGCTCCGTGAGGAAGAGAGCTGTCAGCAGGTTGAGGGAGATGACCCTTTCCCTCTACTCACTTCTGGAGTGCTGTGCCCAGTGCTGGGCTCCCCATGATGGAAGAGTCATGGATATACTGGAGCAAGTCCAGAGAAGAGCTATGGATATGATTAATGGCTTGGAGCTGGGATCATCTGTCATACAGTGAGAGCCTAAGAGAGCTGGGACTGTACAGCCTGGAGAAGAGCAAGCTCAGGGGAATCTTATCAGTGTGTATAAATACCTCATGGGGTGAAAACAGATAGGGAGCCAGATGCTTCTCGGTGGTGGCCAGTGAATGGACAAGAGGCAATGGGTACAAAGTGAAGCACAAGAAATGCCATTTAAATGGAAGATAATATTTTTTTTCACTGTCAGGGTGATCAAACACCAGAGAGGTTGCTCAGAGAGATTGTGGAGTTTCCATTCTCGGAGACATTCAAAACCTGACTTGGCACATTCCCAGGCTAACTGTTCTAGGTCACCCTGCTTGAGCAGAGGGATTAGACAATTTCCAGACAATTCTTTCACAATCAGCTGTTTTGTGACTTCATGAAAATGATCCTTTGCAGAAAATAGGAAAATAAGACTTGACATTCATTTTATTTTCCAAGCTCATGATCTGAGATAAAGTTTCTTAAAATTATATTTGACTTTCCAGAAAAAAACATACTTGAAATGAAATTAATTAAAGGGAATGTAAAATATCATTTGAAAAAGTTGTAAAACCGTAAACTAGAACATAATATGTCATTTTCAGCTATACAGTAAATATTAGCAGACTGTAGTGTATTTTCACCAAAGCATTATGTGGGTTACCCTGAAAGACTTGAGGCTATGTCTCAAGATATAAATAAAGCAAGGATCTAGCTTTGTTTCACAACCAAAACACTTCTCATTCCTAGGAGACTGTGTGCAGAAACTAAGCCCCTGCATAATTTAAAGGAGAAGAAGTAGCTCCATTGGCTCATACTGGTCTACTTAATTAAAGTCACATCTAGGCATGTTTATAAACTGAAGCTTGCTCAAATCACAAATACATCACCTTCAACTGTACCTCTTGCCATATGCAATTACAAACAAGTCAAAACAGTATACTGTTGTTAATAATTCAAAAATTCAATTCTAGATTTTTAAATAAATCATTCCAAACAGCTTTTCTTCAAATTTACATGCCAATTTTAAATGCAATAAATCTGATTTCAAAAAGGTAGGCCTTTAATAAAAATCCTGTCTCTGTTATTTAAGATTTTGTTGTTGCAGCTGATTATTTCCCTTGCCACCTTGTGCCACATATGTAATGTGCTCTAAAATAAAACACAGTGTAGCGCTTCTATCTCTACAGAACTGTAGAGCTCAAAATTACAGTAAGGAGTGTTATTCTTTATGTGTAAATGCAAATCACAGGCTAATGGTGCAAACTTAAACAATTTTAATATGCTACATCAACATCTAAATGTTTTTGTCCTATAAACTAATTTAAATTTCTACAATCATCACATATACTTTTAAATCCCTTTTCAGTCAGGTCTAGCAACTAATTAAGCCTAGCAGCTAATTTCAACTTAAGTAGTAACCTAAGAAATAACACTCTTAATATTCTAAACAAAACAGATAAAGTATTGAAACATATGAACAAAATATTAATAGGCTAAGCATTATTGGGTTGGATAAGTAAAAACAAAAGAGGAAATACAATTAACGGAAAAAATTATGTCTGACAAATTTCTGTGCTTACTTTTGTCACTAAACCAGTTGACTCACAATTTCTCTCCTGAAAACTACCAGAGACCAGCTCTGAAACTAAATCTCTGACTTGAACTAAATAACACTACATCTTAAGTAAACTGGCCAACTGCTAGTGGCCTTCAAGGTAAAACTTAGCCATTCTGAATGCATATTATAGATAATAAATTGAAATAGATTTCATATCATTGCAATGTATGAACTATGTCGTATCTGTATTTCACTGTTCTTTAGTTTAAATCTTTTTAAAATGTATATTAAGTAAGTGAAGTTTGTTTTCTTTATTGCTGGCTTTCCTTGGAGCCAGCAGTTGTGAAACCCTGCTTTGCTTTTTACAGTGACTCTTGCCAAAAATGTTAGTCTGCGATAGTGCCAAAAGAGTGGGCTTTAGAGTGGATGAACTGAAAATCTGCTTTTCTATTAAAACAGAAATAATCATAAATGCTGAATTCTGAGGTTTTGAAACTGGTATCATGAGATGATTACATGGATCAAAGCAGCACTGTTTTTGTAAACACCCTTAAGTTGCATTGCACAAGAAATATTTGTAAATAGAATATTTTTCAAGAAGAAAAAAATGGCTGAAACATTCATTTTAAGTCTTTTATTCCAACTTGTCATGCAGGAGACCATTGGTATAAAAAGAAGGAAATGGGGTTCCCAACCATTTAAGCCCAACAGAGACACTTGGGTGACAACAGGTTGCCCAACAGGAAAGGTATAAGGATAGTTTGCTTTGCGCCAGCTAAGTGTTGAACCAACAAACATTGAACTCCATGTGCTTCTAGCATCCTTTCTGAGTTAGATGAGATTCCTAGAAACCTTATGTCTAACAGTAGGTATTACCATATGGCTCAGAGTGAGGTGCAAAAATTCTGTAATGCAGTGATGGAATAATCTGCTTGTATGAGAAGCTTCCTCTAAGCATTTACTAGAGGATCTTCTTGGTACTAGTTCCTATGAATTCTTTTAAATACTTTATCTTGGTGACATCATCTGGGAAAGGCTTCACAAATTAAATTAATTTGAAAAAAAAAACATAAGCTCAAAAATCCTTTACAAAAAGGTATTAAATAATTATATGACTGTGCCTAGAAACAAATGAGGCTTCCTGAAGGGAAAAAATATGCTTTTATATGTAACAGAGGGAATGAAAAGAGAGGTGTTGTATAAAAGCAATAAGCAATAAAGTAGGGAAGTATACTTTTGCCTGTTGTACCTATGAAAGAAGAAAAAATTGTAGACAAACATACTATAGTGACCACATCATTATTGTATGACTATTAAAATACTTATATGAATGTATATAATTCAATATAAGCATATTTAAAAGGAAAGAAATACATTTTGACTTGGAGCATCTGAATAAAGCTGAAGAGTTAGTTTGTTATAATAAACATTCATGTAGGAAGGCTAAAAAAGATCTTAAGAAGACAATTGCTGGATGGTTTAACTCATTGCTCTCTTAAACACCTCTGACTTGACTCATGCATTCTTCTACAGTTCTCTGAATTTTTTTTCAGACCATTTATTTTTAAAATTCTCAAAACTGAAGATGAAAATGTTTTGTGTAATTAAATTTTCTGCATGGAATTTTAAAGTAACTTTTCAGAAGAAATCTCTTAAATTCATCTGTGCTCCTGCTCTTCAGTTAGCAAATTACTATAACTATGAGGACAATAGAAAAAAAAAAAAATTAAACACTAATTTTCTGGTTCAACAGGAGAATGTGGAAATGGCTTGCTTCTCTATTGCACCCTGAGATATTGTAACATGATTTTTAGCTACCCACTCCCCATTCAAATAGAAAGTTGTAGGAATAATTTGTTGCAGTTAAAAGCTACCTTAATTTACACCAGTGGGGAAAATTAAGCTGGAGATATACATTCTGTCATATACTCTTGTTCTCTTTTTGAGCTAAAAGTCAGTAAGGATCTCAATGAGGAAGATACTGTAACCTGGAGGTGAAAGAAGTACTCCAGCAAAGTACTCAAGATGCTGTCAAATGTCACATAAACTTAATTAATCTCATATAACCTAAGTATTTAAATGAAATACCTAAGGTAAGAGATGATACCAGTGTAGGAGTACTCCTACACTTCCTTTGTAGTCAATGAAGAGAGAAAAGGCAAGGCTAAAGCATGACTCAGGTTTCAGATAGGGTGACTCACTCTGAAGAGATGTCTCACTTTTTATTAACTATTTAGAAACACCAGGCTTGGTAATTGGCTGTCTAAATTTACATGGGAGAAATCCCTTATTTAAGTATCTAGTCAGTCAGTGAAAAGAGCTGAGCATCTTGACAGGGTGATTTCTTCTACCCTAAGAGAGATCTCTAAGACACGTAGGATATTTCATGTTCTAGAGATGCTAATCTCTCTGCAGTAGTGCAGTGAAAGCCTAGATGACTAGCTCAGGCTTTAGTAGTACTACACTTTAAATTACTAAAGTTAGGTAAAAACAATCTTCTCCTTAGACTAGTTCCTTACCTAAGTATTTAATGGAGAAAGCTAAAGATAAGGGGGATGAACCATTAATTCAATAAAAATGCTAGATTACAACTATTTTATTGGAATAGGTTTGGTTTAGTCTAAGATGGTCATCCACAGCAACTATTGAGTTTCTGAGGGTTGTGTGTATTCTTGCCTTTTTCCAGATACTGAAATATGTCCATAATACCAGAAAACAGAAAGGCCAAAAGCTAGACTATTTAATGTTTCGGCCTCTAAAAATGTAGATACTTATAAAAGATGCCCTTGGTCACCTCCCTGCTGTCTTAGAAGACTCATTGTCTTTTAAAATCTGATTCATTTTGGCCAGTTAATGCCTTTACACCTTTTCTTTGCTAGCCTCTTCAACTTTATAATATTTAAACAAAAATTGAGCTATAGCTGAGTCACACTGACACAGATAAAACAGACAGTTGAGAAAGAAAATCTCCCCTGCATAAATTTGGAAACTATTTTTTAATTGCTTTTTCTCTGAAGGCAATCTAATCTTTTCTTCCTTTCTCAGCAAAACAGTGTACATATTCTCCTAACACAGCACTGTGACAGGTGTAGGGCTTCAATGTTGTCAGTTATAATCCTTTATATGTCACACCTTCAATCATGCAATGGGCCATGCATTTTAAACAGAAGTCTGCTTTCTAGTCTGTGGCAACAGAGTGCCAGGACATACACTGTACAACCATATGGGTGTCTCTTTGCAGGACATATGTTGTGCATCCTTAGGCACTAAAGCAATTAACAAGCAACTGTAAAGTAAATGTGATCTCCTCTGAAAAGCTCCAGATAAGCTTTCAGCTTTCAAAACTACATAGTTAATTTATGTCAGGAAGAGATTCAGAATATGAGAAGCAGGTACAGTGATCTTAAAGAAAATCAACATTAGGATGTAAATACAAGTTTCTTTTCAGAAACAATTACAGTCTTTTTCATTATAGTAGAGCATTATGAAACTAAAGATGTTATATAAAGTAGTAAGCAGAAGAATACATGTCTAAGGGGTGGAAAGCTATTCAGAAGGACCTGGACAAGGTCAAGAACTGGGCCTGTGTGAATCTCATAAGCTAAAACAAGGCCAAGTATAAGGTCCTGCATATGTGTCAGAGAAACTCCTGGTATCAGTAGAGGATAAGGAATGAGAGTGTCCCTACAGAGGAGGACTTGGGGTTACTGATGGATGAAAAGCTGGACATGAACAGACAGTGTGTGCTTGCAGCCCAGAAAGCGAATCATATCCTGAGCTGCATCAAAAGAAGAATGGCCAGCAGGTTAAGGAAGGTGATTCTGCCCCTCTAGTCTGCTCTGGTGAGAACTCGCCTGAGCCCCATGCTCAGTTCTGGAGCCCCCAGCACAGGAAAGACATGGACCTGTTGCAGCACCTGCAGAGGAGGGCCATAGAAATGATCAGAGGGCTGAAGCATCTGTCCTATGAATACAGGCTGAGAGAGTTGGGATTGCTCAGCCTGGAGAAAAGAAGGCTCTGGGGAGACCTTATAGAAGACTTTCAATACTTAAAAGGGGCCTATAGGACACAGGGGGACAGACTTTTTAGCAGGGCCTGTTGTGATAGGATGAGGGGAACTGGTTTTGAGCTAAAAGAGGGTAGATTCATACTAGATATAAGGAAAAAAATTTTTTACAATGAGGGTGGTGAAACATTGGAACAGGTTGCCCCAAGAGGTAGTAGATGCCCCATTCCTGGAAACATTGGAGGTCAGGCTGGATGGGGCTCTGAGCAACCTCATCTAATTGAAGATGTCCCTTCCAATTTTTGTTCTGGACAGTCTTGAAATATATATGTGTAAATATGTGAAGAGTTTTCAATCTTGCACATCGTTGGAACTTCTTGTGACTAACCATGTTAGTGAATAATGTACTATCCAAAAATACTTCTCTTTTTCAATCTGACAACTTCAGTTGAGTACACTATTTTCTTGTACTGGAAAAAAAGGCCCCAGTATGCCTTTCTTCATACTACTCATTATTTTTCTATTTTATTATCACCTTGTTATGCACTATTTTCGATGTAGGAAATATTTTCCATCATTCCTCATGTATATTTTTTCGTATTCTTCACCACTAGCATTAGCTTTCTCTGAACCTTTTCCAGCATATAGTTGGGAAACTTGTGACCAAACATTCCTGCCACATAAATCAACAAAGCATCCCACATGCAACTGAGCAGAAAAAACATAGAAAATAATTAAGTAAATCATTTTGCCTGTAGGAAAAGCATGGTATAGAAATGAGATAATTTGAAAGATGAAAAATAAGATTCAGCAATAGATATTGCCACTTGGTGATAAAATTTATATAAATTGATTTATTCTACTTGTTGAAAGGATAGAAAATGCCAGTCTTCAGAGCTGTGAGAAGACAGAGAGGTGTTTTTTGTACCAAAGATGTGCAGAGTGCAGAAGGCTAATGACAGGATGGATGTGTGAAATAGGTGCTGTTCTTTTATGTGTTTGAAGCTTAAAAAATGAGAAGAGACTATCACCCTCTAGCTTTCCCTTGTTCTGATGCTGAATTTCATTTCTGGAAACTAACTTCAGTCTTCAGGAGTTCTAATTTGTCGTCCTCAAGCACATAGTGCTGAAAGCCAATACTAATGTTTGCTAAAGCCGCAGCAGGGCAATATAGATTAGGAACAGCTTCTAACTTCCAATTGAAATAACTTTCTTCTAAAAATACTTCTGTAGTTTGAGAGAGACCTCCTTTGTTGTGCTCTGAGACTTTGCTCCCGGTGACATCCTTGATGATACCGAACACTGATAAGTCTTCACATTTTACTGTCTGAGAGTCTGTAATCATGGAATCTGAAGGTCCACAGTTGGCAGGTTCGTGCCTCCAGATGCCCAAACACAGAATGATCAGATGAATGATAACAGGAAAACTAAACCTTCTGCATTAAGACATTTGTAAGCTTCACTTTCTGAAATGTTTATTTTTCTGAACTTTTCAGAGGTAGCATAGAAATAACTTTGATTTTAGCTATATATAATTCATTTTTACTTGCACAACAAAAACGCATAACTTCCTCCCTATTTTGGGCTGTCTCATACTATTTAAAGAAAAGACTTCTGTGTATGAGGAAAAAATATTTACTCCAAAATTAAAAACATGTTTCCACATGGGTGTTCCAGGGTTCTTGTGGGCTGCTAGTTTTAGAAATATTTTGGCTGAAAATTATGCTGTGGCTGTCATGAGGTTATGAAATTATTAAAACTGTTTTAGCATTTTTCCATGTTTTAGTGTTTATTTTTATGCATATTTTTTCATTTAATTTAATTTTACTTTATGGCATTAATGCAGTTTTTATAAAGTTTCCATTTAAAATAAAGATCAAGAGTGTGAAAAATTTGCTACTACAGAATTGTTTTAAGGGAGATTTCCATATTAGTGAAATGTCTCAAATACACGTGAGTGTAAACAACAGCTAGAAATTAAGGTAAGTACTCTGAGGAAATCCTATTCCCATGAAAGACAGTGACAGTTTTACTGGCTTCAGTAAGGCCAAGAACTGACATTAAATTTACATCCTTCTATGTTACAACCCTCAAACACTCCCAAATAAGGCAAGCAGATAAGAACTACATTTAAGTATGAGAAACAGAAGTATGTTCCATAATATTTATTCCATGTTGTGTTGTCTTTATTAAATGAAGAATAAAAAATAACTTAAGGACTTGTTTACATGGTCCGCTGAGTTTGGTTTTCTAGAAACGGGCAGTAGGAAGTATAACTGGAGCGGGTCAAAGGAGAGCTATGAGATGAGTGCAGTCTAATCACTGTGCCTCCTACAGCCCCACTTGGCTCAGCTCTTCCTTCATGCCAGTCAGTTCCTCAAGCTGAGCAATCACTTCCTATGCTTTTTTTTTTTCCTGCTGGAAAGCCTGATTTTAAAAAAAATTGCCCACCTCCTCTTCTAGTTACGTCTTCAGTTACTTAGTTCTTATTTGTGTTCTGTCCTTCTAATGTCATATGTCAAACATATGTTTATCAGTCCTGACAACTGAGGGCTTAATGTTATAGTTTTTGAAGCTATGTGGAAAATTAATAATTTACATTTATAAGCAAAAGCAATGATCTGTTTTACAATATATATACTCTTTCACCTGAAGTCTAATTACATACTTCTGTTCAGCAATTTGATGCCCTTTTGCCCTCTCAGCTGTATCCACATTCCTCTGCTAGGACAGCTTGCAAAAGGAAACCAGGGAATCAGATGAAGAGAGAACAAAATAGGTCACTTCTCCATAGGAATGAGATTTAGATGGGTACCATAATTAATTAAGAAATAGCATGTTGAAGTTTCTGAAAAAGAACTGCCTATATAAGGAGAAGTGAACACTGACTATACTTTTTATATCACCAGGCAGGGATGGTGGTACCATACATCATTATAAGGTCTTCCTCACACTGCTTTATAAACTTTCCCAGACTCCAGTCACTAAACAGAAACTCTATGGAACTATTTCACACTTCATTTTTAGGAGCAGTTTTCAAAGTGGTTCAGGATTTTAAGTTGATGGCATTTTTATTTCCTTTTTTATTCACCCCTCCCCCCTTTTTAAATTTTTTTTCGATGGGTAAAGCTTGATCTCTTTTTAAACACTTTGTCATCCATGTTTTGAAGAGTCATCTTGAATTTCAGTCTTGGTGGGAGTAGTCCTTGTCAGAGGCAAGCCAAGAATATAGATCTTCTTCTGTCTGAACCTGGATAGGAATCAGACACGATAAATCATTGGAAAATTGCCTTTTTATCCCTCAGACAGCAGTGGATTCTTGCAAACCTTGTCCACTGAGATTATGAACCTTGAAATGGAAAGAGGGGCTGCTGTCTTCTGTGGGACTGCAACCAAGTACAGACAATGAAGAGCAGAAGCTGTTTAATACTAATGACTAAAAGTTTGGGTCATAGGCATCTCAAGTTGCATACCTAAGACTTAGTGGAAACTTCAGACCTTAATTTGTGCATATAGAATGGTGATTAAATAATAGTTTTGAATATAGTTGCTGTAAATATTTATAAAGTGCATCAGATGACAAAGCAATAAGCAATGTGCAAAAACTCAGGATGAAAATTCATTATTTTGTTTTCAGTGTGGGTTATGATTAGAATACATAGAAAAGCAACATGAGGGCTGAGAAATACCACTGACCACACAATGAACAATATGGGAAAAGAAAAATACTTTTTGTCAACTAAATACCACTTACTTAGTGTATGAAAGAAGTGGAGACCTGTGGAGAATATCTTTGCTTTTATTATCACAACACATTTATGCCAAGTACTGAAGTGAACAGAGGCACTGGAGATTTTAGCTTTGCTTTGAACAAAAAAATATACATGTGATGATTCAGATACTACTGATTGTAAATATGCTGGGGTTCTTTTTCCAGCTGTTAACCTCTGTACTGGTGATCTATAATTCATGGGTCCCACTGGGGTTTTCTGGGCTAGATAGAATACAGTATGGCATTAAAATTGACTACAACATGTCAGATGTTTTGGTTTGCCTTCTGCTGGCTACTGACAGTGAATTTGTGTGTTCAGAAAGGCTTCTCTGTAAATCAATACTCCTGTACAATAATAATGCCCCAATGAGCGACTTCAATAATACAAGAAACCAGCATGCTTAAATACATAAAAACCCACAGCAGGACCCACAGTAGGATAGAGAAACCACAACAACCCAGCAGGCCCCTGCAGGAGCAGTAGTTGCCTTACTGAGAGGAAGATCAAGGTGAAGACTGCCATATAAATTCAGCATTTATTAGCTTGAGGAAATTATTTAGTACATCTGAGATTGCAAAGCAAGAGTGAGAGAGGTGGTAAAATTGAGTTTCCAGGCTGAAATAATCTGACATTCCTAGCAGTTTGAAAATACTTTCTCAAGTCTGTCTCACTCTTGTTCTAATAATCAAAAAGTGCTGATCAAAGGAGTTATTTGTTTTGTAGATATTTGAAAGACTGGTTCCGGGGGAGCCAGCATTCACAGAAATGGTTAAAAATTGTATTAGGGGAGCAAATACTTTGCAGTGTTTAATTTGCTGTTTATACACAGTAAAAAATGTCTTGTATTTCATTCAACTTTCTTCCTGTTTCAAATGTAGGTGTGAAGTTCTTTTCATTCCTCACCACTGTGTTAATAGAGAGTTAAATATTTCTCTGATGTGGCAAAGAAGTTTTGCAAATAAACTTCACAGTTAAGCTGTACTTGCTTTTGATTGTACAATCTTTATACACTTACCAAGAGAAACTCGAAATATTTCTTACCAAGTTCTTAAGCTCCCCTATTGTACTTTATATGGCTTATGTTCAGATTTGTTAGAAAGACAATTGTAGAATATTTATGATTCTGTGGATGTTAGCAGGAGAGGCAGAAGAACTTCTTACCCAGAGTTCAATTAATATTCTGCCTTAGTCTCAGGCCCACTGGTTTGGTGGAAGCGATATATTTCAGATGAGACATTGTTTTGCATAACTGAATTCTGGTGCATAGTACCCATGTTATAATGAAATGAAATTAAATACTCCCATGGGAGTATTTCAAATGATGAGTGAAATTATTCCATGTTCTCTAATTCTATGTGAGAGGGATCAGATTTGTCTATATTTTCAGCAAAAAAAGTAGAATCTGTAGATTTCACCAAAAGTATCCTATCTATATCATTATCTTACATAGTCTTTGAAAGACCCTCCATTCTCAAAATAGAAATAAAAAGTTGCAATTTCAAGTAGATGAAATAATTTTAATTTTCTAATCCCAAACTGCGCAAACTAAATGTAGTCTACTTTGGAAAAAAAGTATTCTTTAGGTACACCTGCAATTTATCCTTAGAAGTAAGTTAACATATAGAAATAGTCTGCCAATCCTGCAAAGCCAAGGAGTATATGAATTTTTACAAATTACTTTTCCAATGGATCTTTCAATCTTACCTGCTTTTTTCTTCACAGAAATTGCAGTTCCAAAATAATTCTGGTTCCTTTCCTTATACCCTGAATTCTTCTGTGTACCTAAATGTCTAGTTTCATACCTGTGTTAGCCTCTTCTCTATGATCAAGCCTATACAAGCAGAGACAATGTCAATTTTTTTTTAGTATACCTAGAATATATTTTTTGAGCTTAATCAGTGAAACCCCACTTACGTATCTGTTCTTTTACTGATGCAAACATTTTGATCTTGGTTGAGAATTATAAAACATATTGAAGTCTGACATCTCTGCTTTTATCTCATGTTTTCTCTTAAGTTGGGATCTGAAACCATTGTCTTCAGTCATTCTTACATCTTTGGAATACAGATCAAAAGGAAGCTGTTCACTTACAGCAATTTCAAGCCATCTTCTCTTTAAATAATTGGAGTTCTCAGATCAACTGGGTTCATAAACTCATTACCTGAATATATTAAATGATCTTAAGCACTTGTTTTTGTTTCTCTTCATGTAAGTTTAAAAGAATCAATCACTCAATCTAGTGTTATTTTCTATGACCATTTTTTTTTTCTAGAAATATTTCATAAAATAGCAAACAAATCTAAACCAGTAGAATTACTGCTTAGTGGTTCAGGAATTTTGACAAGGAAATCTGCTGCCCATTGCATCAGGAATATCTGGTTCTTCCCAATGCTAGCAGAAATCTACACTACAATGTCACAATTCTCCATAGTAATCTTTCTGGTAATGCTGATGATCTTTATTAATTTCTGAGCTGGGGTGGACCCCAGGTGACTGTAACACGCTCCCACCATCAACATAGTACACACCTCTTTACATACTTATCCCAGGTATTATCCAAAGGTTTTGCTTATAGATGTCTCATGAAACTTGAGACTGGATTTATATGACTAGCTAATTGTAAATTCAGTGACTATATCAGAACCGGGGAAGATATTTTACGTGAAAATTTGGGTCAGTGTGAGGATTTTGCTTTCTGATTCTTTTTAATAAATAAATAAATAGAACAGGCAGCCAATCCTAATTTCAAATGAAAAATCAAAATAATTAGGTTTAAACATGTCAAAATAAAATTTTCAACTAAAATAAAGTATCACTTGTCATTTCAGTCAACACTGCTTATAAAGTAAACTTGTACTGTGAAACCATTTTTTGATCAGATACTGTGTTTTTCAGTGAGAGAACTGTTCACCTGAAAAAAAAAAAAAAGTCATTGTCAGTTTTCATCTTCACACTACTCTGTTTTCTTAGAATTGGCTTCATGAATCTTGCTACAGCTGTAGAAAAATGTTAATATGCAGTATGGACAGACTCAGTGTCTTTCATTATGTATGATTCTAAAGGTCTGCTCTGGAACTTGTACTCCATATCCTTAACATTTGCTGTTAGCAATGGAGATTTGTGTAGTGAAAAATTCTACAGTACAAAAATACAAATCACAATTTCTATCCTTTCCATTGGGAAACGAAGGTACACATTTCTGCCTTTCTTCTCCCTTGTAGTCTTTGTTTTCTATTGTCTTCACTTCTTCACTTCTCTCCAGCAGGTATAATCAAGAGGGGGAAAAAAAGGGAAAAAAAGACCTTGATCCTTTCTCTTACACTCACACACCTTTTCAGAAGAGCTGAAATGCCAGACTGGAGGTTAGTCTTTTTGAGCATCTGACAGTCCTTTGCAGGACATCTGAGTCTGCTTCTTTCCTCTCGAATACAAGTTGTTCAATAATCCAAGATGCATGTGCTAATGGACCTGAATCTTTAAGTTTACCTGCTTTAATATTTGCCGATCACCCTCTTGCTCTGTTTAGAGAACCTTGTCCTTTCCAGAACCCTTTTCTAGAGGAACTGCTTCCATAAAAAAGTTTTTTCCTGTTGCTTGTTGTTGTCTGTTGTGTTTTCAGACAACAGAGCAGAGTTGTGTTTTCAGAACACACAAAAAAAACGGGAGGGTGAGAGGCAAAAATATTTTGGTGAAAACACTGAGTCACCAACATGTCTAGAAGGAACGTATTTCATGCTCTTATTAAACCATTGTTCATAAAAGCTTGTGGCTAAGGAGTCAAAATTTGTGTATGAATAAAATACGCTCAGCTGAAAACACCCACCAGATTCTATAGCTAAATATTATTTCTATAGAATATGTCTTATAAGTTATCTACTGAGAGAGAGTTTCTCCCTTCAGGAAAAAATATGCTCTCATATACTCATCATTAAGCAATAAGTGGAAAACAAAGATTCAGCAATGTTCTCTCTGGGACCAATATAGTACCAATTTTAATCAGATACAATTGAAATACATTATCCCATTCTATGTGGTGATAAAGAAATAAAAATCAAGAACAAATACATATAATAAAAATAGTATGTGCTAGAAAGTTTTTGTATGCTTAGACAAAAACAGTGATAACATTTTTTTCTTCCAGGAAAGCTGCCAGAATTTTTTGAGAGATCTCAGCACTCAAAGTACCCTTACCAACTCAAACATTTTACAAGTAGCCTCTCCTTCCTTTCTACAAAAAAATGTCACCCTAAATCAAATCTTCTCTCCTCTCATGAGATCTGAACTCTAGTAACAAATACAGAAACATCCAGTGCATATTTGGTTATCGCAAGATCAGTTGCTAGATTTATTCCAACTGAAATGTACTGGAAGATTTTAAAACAGTTTGGTTTTGGTAGAATAGAGTCTTCAGAGAGACGACAGAAAGATCTGAATCTCTGATTTCCTTGGTATGGCCAACTGAAGAGTTAACAGTGAACTGACACAATTTTCCCTAACTGCGAGGCAAAGGGGAACGGGACAAAGATTGCCCATACTTGCTCACATATTTTCCACTCTTTTTTTTTGCTTGTTTTTTAAAAGAACCAGCCATCTCAAATAAAAATTGCAGAAAAAGTACCCTTTATACTATCATCAAATTCATCCATTTGATATGGACACTGAAAGGGAAGAAACATCTACTAAGAATCTAAAATCTCTTGTTTTCTAAGTCTTCCATGACATCAATAACCATGAGGTGAACCTGGATAAATCCTTTCCAATTACATTGTGATAGATATGGTTCTACAAAAATCTGAAGAGAAGCTGAGAAAGACTTGGAAAGGTAATTATGAAAAAAAATAAAAATCAGTTGTAGATTATTTCATTGTGCCATGAACAAGTGTTCTAACCTTTGGTGGTAGATGACAGTGAAAGCAAGTTATGAATTTCATTGATAGAATAAATAACAGTTAATCTCAAGAAGTAATGCTATTTTATCCTCAGATTCAGTTACAATGGAGGAAGCCTAACAAAAAGAGAGTTGTGAGAAGGGATATGTTCTCAGTTTATAACTACATCAGGGTAGCAGTCCCCAGGGAAGGAAAACAACCTAACTTAAAGGCCAGGCATTAACACTGAAACAAATGAGCATAAAGCAGCATGACTACCCTTGCTGTGAAAATTAGGTTTCTGTTTGCAAAGAGCCAAAACAAAGCCAAAACCAAATAAATTGTTTAAAGATTGAGTTTTCCTGTGACTTCTGATGGTAGGAGACTAGATCCTTCAGCCTGCAAAAACATGATCAGCTTAGCACAAATTATCAGCCTTCACGCAGAAATATCATTTTCATGGGTCTGTCTCATGCAAAATGTCAGACTCAATAATTCATAAACCTTCCTTCCTGAAAACAAAGCCCTTTACCGTTGGTGAAGATTAACTGACCACTGTGCAACTTACAAACACACTTTAATAGTGGGAAGTATTATTATCTCTCCTTTTTCCAGTTTGTTCTCCTTTTGGGGGGGGGGTGTTAGTTTGTTTGTTTGTTTTAAAACCAGGTATATGCACTTTTTCCAAACTTTTTTTCATAGTTCATGTTTGTTAAAACTTTTATGCTTAGTTTTGTCCTATGGAGTATCTCTATTTCATTTACAGCATATTTTAGGAACGGTGTCCAAAATGGAACACTTCATCCTACCCTGACAAAAGCTTTTATGAACCTTTAGGAATTGGTAAGCATTTAAGAATGTTTACTTCCCTTATGTAATATCAGGATAATGTTTGCCTTTTGTAATGGAATCTCATTTATCATAAATTTAAGATGATACATTTTCATTTCCATATCCTTATCTGGAGTGCTGCTGCCCAGAGAATATTTTTGTATTTAACCATTTGAATTTCTTTTCTGAATGCAATGTTATATTCATGTCTTCCTTAAGTTTTACTAATGTCATGTGTTTCTCCAGTTTATCAAAATAATTTTGAATTGTGACCTTGCAAACTCCTTACCTCCCTTTCCATTCTGCTATCATCTGTTAATAGTTATACATATTTTTCAATCACTAATGGAATCAGTGGCACAATAGCTTTTTAAAAGAATTTAGTTTCTATACACTCAAAGACTGCCAAAGCACCATACTCTGAATACAGAATTTGGGGTTTTTTACTCATTCAAGTATCCACATTCCAGCGATGAGATTTATATTATACGTAAGTAGATTGCTTAGAATAATACTATGCGCATGGTGGCAAATAACCTGCAAATCACCATTGTTCATGCTTCCCCTTACCCAGAAAGCTAGTTAACCTTGTCAAAGAGGGAAACTAGATTGGTTTATACTGTATATTCTTGATATTGGCCATTTTTCTAACACCTTATTGACTTTTACTTGTTTACAAATTGATGAGTCATTTGGTTCGGTATCTTTCAGGCATACTGTCCTTATAAAGCTATAGTGATGCTCACAGACCTGATGTTCATCAAGTTGACTCAGATATGTCTACACAGCATATAGCTTTGTGCTCAGTAATAGTCACTATTACCAACCTCAGTTGTGAGTAGCAGCTTTTTATATTTGGATGTTCTGGATGCTGTTCTAAAGAAGTTACCTATTATTACTGACTTAGATCTAATTATGCTAATAGTTCTGATCTTCTTATCTTTTTTAGTATCTCTTTAGATTACCTTCCAAAGGGTGAAATGTACAAGGAAATCTGGAGAACAGAAAACTGCTTTTAGCTGCTGTCAGTATTTACTAAAAAGGCTGTAAGAAAATTTTTATTCTTCTGCCATTGAATGTTTCTAATTGTTTTTCCTTTAACATATCTTGTTGTCATAATTTTCCCAGGCTTTTTCCTCTGAGGAAACACTTCCCCTTATAACTTTGAAAGTGACCTAGAATTTATTTTGCCAGCAACTAAGGCAGGCATGGGGCACTCTGCAGGGCAAGGTTCATACTCCAGCAGTGATGCTAGACCATGTCTGACAGAAGGCCTCATCCTCAGACAGTTTCGAAAGACATTGGGAGTTCTCCCCTTAAAGAGTTTGGAGCACAAAGAGAAAGTTTCAATGTGCTGGGAGGCAAGACACTCAGGAAAATCAATTTGAATGAATGAAAGGTATGCTTCAAAGGTGGGCCTTTTTATGCCCAATCAATGAATTCCCCAAATAGGAATAGAAATTGATCTTGCTTGTTCTTAGTATCCTTCTATTTGAAAACAAAGTATATTAAATTAAGACCAGTTTAGATTTTGAATCAGCTTTGCATATAGTTGTTTACCAACATTTAACACTTTCAGCATTGATTCAGATTTTCCAATAATTACTACATAAAAAAGATTTATTATTTCTTCTTTATGTGTCTTTGGCAGCATCAAGCACATTACTGGTACTTGAAACAACTAATGAAAAATACTGAATTGTTAACATTTGTATTTTCTGTTTTTTCTCTGCCTGAGGTTATTAGATAAAGGATTTTAGCAGAGGCATGAAAGCAATATGTTAGATTAAGTTCTTTTTTTTTTTTTTTTTTCCCATTGCTTGCTAGAAAGTTGCAAAATCCTTTCTAAATCCTTTGTAAAGACCTAAAACATTGAAATGGGAGTAAAGAGTGATAAGCATTTATACATAGAAGCTGATGTATTCCCCTTGGTCACTGAATTCTCCTTCCTGCATCAAACTAAACATGGAGTATGTCTGCCTCTCTGTAAGACCCAAGATGCCATTATCAGCATTTGGAAACAGCGTAACAATCATATTTACCGGATGCTGTCTAAACAAATGTATAAAAAATAAAACAGCTGTTTGCAGGTATATACATTCTTAGCAACTTTCGTTTTGGTTTACATGCTATGGTAAAAGAAGTCATGAGTAACTTTGCTGGCTCCCACTTGAGGAGATTAACTGGGATCTAGAATAGTGTTTCTGAGAGGAGAATTTGTCCTCTTGTTAACAGGCAAGAGGAGACAGTGAGCCTCTTGCGGGGATTGTGCAGCAGAGACCCCGGGGATGAAGAGACTCAGCTGGACCCAGCCATATGGAAGAAACTGCAGACTCCCTCGAGCATTTCCGAACTACACCTTGCTGAAGGCTTAGTCATCCTTGCTGGGGGTTACCATCTATGAAAGACAAATCACTTTCACCTATTACTAGGGTCTCAAGGGCTGTTATAAATCGCATGTAACTGAATTCACAACCAAGGAAAACTAAGCCAAATTAAAATTTAGTTAAAAGCCTGATGTATTTACTATTTTCCTTAAAATTGCTGAGGACATATTGACAGTAAATACTTCAGGAAAATTCATCAGGATCATTGAGTGTATTTAAAATACATTTTAAAAATGGAAGGTGTTTTTTAAAAGAGGACAGCACTGTTAACGTTGCTACTAGACATATTTTAATGCATGGAATACCAACTTGCTCGTTTTATTTTCGAAAATAATTTATGAGATTCTGGTGTGTTTCACACTAATGGCAGAAGACGCCAAGAAAATCCTCTTCCTCCGTAGTGACTGCTGCACAAAAAAGAAAACAAGACCCTTGGTGAGCCGCCCGAGGTATTTACAAGTGCAGCGGTCGACGTTTCACCCCCCTCCCTCTCCAGGCTAAACACACACACACGCACCGCGGCGGTCCCCGGACCCGCTCCCCTCTCTTGACACCCGCAGGCCACGGCTACGTGAGGAACTCCGGGCAGCAGCTCCACGCTCCCTGCGGCAGGGGGGTAAGCAGCAGAGCAGCCCCGCGCTGCCCGGGGC
>NW_009953806.1:241773-243774 GCF_000747805.2 Chaetura pelagica
CGTGCCGCCTGCCTTCACCCCCTGCCGCCCTCTCCGCCGCCGCCAGGGAGCCGGGCTGCTCGGCACCGGCACCGACAGCTCAGGTGCACCGGCAGGATCGGGGGAAGAGACGCAAACCCTGCCCGAGGCGCTGTGCCTCGTCGGGCACCGGGAAAGAGGAAAGTTGCTCCCTTTCCCGCAGCAACCGCAGGAGCTGCTGAACTGGCCTCACCTGGAAGGACTGAGCAGTTCCTACCTTTCCCATCAGGTGCCTTTGCCGCAGCAAAGCCACGGTATCCGGGAGACCACGGGGAGCAGAGTAACGCACCCCCCCCGACCCCACGTCGCTTGTTATCTGGTCAGTCTCGCTGTGCTCCCGGGATCACAGGAGGATCTATAGCTGTGATCTGTCACCGAGGAGAAGGAGGTCGTGGATGAACTCCCTTCCAGCAGGGCAACGAATCACTTCTCGAGCTGCTTATTATCGTGTTTTAGGACCAGCCCTTTCCTGCTAAACTTGGCTTGGGAGCTTATAGCAGAGGGGGCGCGGGGGGTGGAAAGCCAAGCCCAACATCATCTTCTGTGTTTGACTTTTTTTTTTCTTCCCTCCTCCTTCCGTGAGACAGTTTGATGAATGTCTGCGAGAGGGGTATGATTTGCTGAGGCGCCTCTGGCAGGGCGGGTATGAATTATTTTTAAAATAAAATGCATTTTTAAGCATGCCCTTCAAGCAGGAAAAAAGTGATCACCAGTTTTTCAATTATTACATGACAACAATGCAAACTCTGGTCTAAAAATTATGTAAGGTTTTCAATAGAATTGCAACATATTACTGCAATATACAACAGTAACTCTCCATCACATACCATGGAGAGGATTTGTATTTTTAATTAAACTAAATACCAGAGCTTTGGGAAAGTGTGTTTTGTTGTTAAAACAGATTTTAAACAAAAAGCCCCTGCAGTCATATTTCATCATGTATCCTTCTTCATGAAAGGTTTTAAACCTGTATGTCTCCATTAAACTCATTGAAGTATTCTTAAATATTTTTTTCTTCATGGCTGGCCTAGCAATTACAGATAATTTGCACAGAATGCTGAGGTGCATTGTCTTTTATTCTTGTTCTGCATTATTTTTAGGCTGATGTGCTAAACTATTGTCATACATTTCTTCCTTACAGTTTGAGTGTCTCATAAATCATTAAGCTAAGGATTACATTATTTGTAATTGTCTCTTGTCTAGTCATGCATCTAAACTTAAGATGTGTAGTTTTAATATTCATCTCCTCTGCTCACAGTGATTTCTGTAGCATCTGTGGCTTTGCTTTTGCTTTGCTCAACACAACTTTTTTCAGTGCTGGAGTTCCAAAATGGTAGTTCTTTAATTGAGCGTGAAAACAGACCTGAACGCCCTGCTGATAAATAAAACCATTAAACCCACTGCTCTTCAATTTTGAAATAACAACCCATGACATGTTAGTAAAGATGCTGCATGATTCAGAATTCCTCACCAAGCAGAGCACCACCGTGACTATCCATCATTCTGAACGGAGATGCTGTGGGGCAGAGCTTGCAGGCTGACAGCACTGCTCGATGCAAAATGAGATGGGAAATACTTTTCAGACACTTTTCTACTCCCTTAATCCTAAGGCCACCTTTCCCTATGGTAACCAAAGATTTCCTTCAGTAATGTGGTTTCTCTTGTGTTTATCATGACTGCGGCATTTAAAATAACAAGGCAAAACGTTCGTTATTGAAAACAGACAAAAAGGTGGTTTAAGAAACCAAGCAGCCAGGGCAAGAAAGCCAGGCCCATGTTTCCCTGATGCAGGTTAATCTGTCTGCTTGTGGGGATGAAAGATTGGTGCAATTTTAAGATGGTAGAGAATAAAGGGTGAATAGAGCCTGGTGTATCTATGCTGGGCAAGCGTCCTCAAAAGCACCGCAAACAGCCAAGAGGGAACTTAACAGGATCCTTATAAACAAGTTTGGTTCAAGAAGAGTTACAGGTGTATTTAAATAA
>NW_009953806.1:245353-252768 GCF_000747805.2 Chaetura pelagica
GCGTTGGCTCCCGCGCTGCGGGCTGCTGCGGTGGCTCCGCGCTGGGAGGTGGGCGGGCGCCCGCTGCCCTTGAGTGAAGCTGGAGCTCGGCGGCGCTCTGCCCCGGCACAAGCGCGCTCTGCCGCGGGGCGCGGGCACGCTGCGATGTTTTAGCCCTCTTCTCATGAACAGGGGAGACAGTAAGTTGTGCCTTAACTGTAATCCCTCCCCCAGCCCTCTTTTTGAGACCGTTCGTGTACCCTCCGCCTGGGGTATTTTCTAGACTTGGGGGAGAACAAGCCTGTGATCGGTTGTCTACCATATCAGGCTGACTTTCAGGAAGGTCTAGGAAGTGGAAGAGGAGATGACATTAAATTACTTGAGAGTGAGAAATAAATGTTGGCTTATGAACACGTCTTGAGCGATGAATTTCACTCAGGAAGAGTATCAGGGACACACTCCTGCTGAGACTTGCGCGGTTTCTTTACAGTCGTGTTTTACCTGCCTGTGGTGTAAACACACACACAGATTCATTTATTTTTTTTACCCCTAACTACGTTGGGAATGAGGTATATTTGTTAGGGTCATTTCCATGTAGTACCTCTTCCTGATGGTTTACCTCAGGGATTGTTAAGTCTAGGTTTTATTTGCAGTGATTGGAATTGAGGGAAGTTTACAACTTGACCCCAAAAATCTTGTGAAAAAGAGGCATATTACTCCAGGAGAGAAGGTAGTGCTGAAGTATGAACAGAAATGGTAGGGCCTAAATATAGTTTTGTGTTGCTTCTGTTCATGCTTTGCATTCTGCAATCAGTATCGTTTCCTATGCAGCAAGCAAAGAATTTAACTTTCATAAAATTGTTTCCCATGGCATATTGTCCAACAACCTTATGCGTGTTTGAAAGCTGATGTTTGCTGGAGGAAGTTAAGCCCTATTCTGCCTTTCTAGCAATATTATGAAAGTTGCTTACAAATGGTGAAAATTGTTTTGATTTCAGTCAGTTTTTGTAAAAGTCAAATACTGTAGCATATTTAAATATATAAAGCTTCAGTGGTTTTCTAAATGTAGTTATGACTGTTTGTTGAGACAGGTTTTGACTCTTCTATATTGTTAAATATAAATGCGAACTTTGTTAACAACAGGCAGAACTGACTTTGCAAGGGTCTTTTATTCCAAAGTGTGAAACTACTGCTTTCAAGGTAAACGTTCATTCACTTGCAAATCAGGAACTCACAGTTTTAGTTGTAGGGATGGTTAATTTGGTTCATTTGCATCTCCTGATTTTAGAAAATGCTGTGCTAATGAAAACAAACAGAACAATTTAAAAGTAACTTTTGAATGTTTTAATTTTGCTGCTTATAAAGTGTTCTTCTCTAGGGATCTTAATGGGAACAACATCACAAGAATCACCAAGACTGACTTTGCTGGTCTAAGGCATCTTCGAGTTCTGTAAGTTTTTTTCTATCACTGATACCTTTTAGGACTGATGCTACAGTTATAAAAACCACTGAATTAGTTATCTTTTATTTTATAAATGGATGGGTTATTTTTTAATTATTGTGCTACTGTGTCTGAGCTTACAGCCTCTCCCCCAAGTGTTACATACACTGATAAACTAAGTTAGCGACTGCTTTAAACGTCACTTGAACATTTTAATATCTCCTTATGGTTATTGGAACTTGAGGATTTAATGTAGCTTACAAATAAGAGATGCTAAAATTGATTGAATAACTGTTGGAGGGCTTCAGTTTAAGGTTAGGAAATCTATAGTCCACACTGAAAATGGGTAGTCTTAACTGAAATATAAGGGAATTCATTAAGAAAAAAAAGTTACTACTTTACTAAATCTAAAAGTAAGTCCCAGGGGATGATTATTGCTTTTCTATAGTTCCTGGGCAAAAAGAGACCACTTTAACAGTGGATTTGAGGAAGGAATTATTTTATTTGGTGTGGGCTTTTTTTTGGTAAATGGCTTTGTTTCACGTGTTAGGAAGCTTTGGAAATTCTGTGGGGTTTGGGGTTTTTGGGGGGTGATGTCTCTCATACCAAGTTTAAAATAATACAGAGTTTACTTATTTGCTTAAGGCTATTTCATTTGAGCAAGTAGTCATATAAAATCCTTTTCTGTTTTTCTCTGAAACAATATGTTGAACTAACTTTCAGGTTTTTTTCCAAAACAAAATCACAGTTACAATTACAGTATCTGTGCGGTCTTTCACTGGTGTTTTTTCTTAACTCTGCAGCTCAGTATTTTTGTTTTGTTACTCTCATGTGAGACTAATATCACTTGCATACTGTTCAGCTGGAGTCCTATAACTTGCCGAAGAGAAATGCAGTATTTGTGTGTGTGCACACAGTGTATACATATATGTAACTTTTTAACTTGAGACTCTTAAAGTAAATGAGTAAATATGGTATGTATTCCTTTTTCTCTTACTGAGGATTATTTTTTCCCTTTTGGGTATGTGAGGTCATGTAAAGTGTTGATGACAGGGATCTGGAAGGTTAAAGTAGACGTTGTACCATTTTAATGAAAATGTAATTGCCTTTAAATGGTTACTGTTAATGCAACAAGTTATCTCAGAACTATTAAAACCTTCATATAAAAAATTCTGTATTTCAGTCAGCTCATGGAGAACAAGATCAGTACTATTGAGAGAGGAGCATTCCAGGATTTAAAAGAACTGGAGAGGCTGTAAGTATTTTTTATTTTTTTTTTAATTCTAAAAGCATGACAGTTTTTTTTATTAAGTCAGTTGTGGGTTAAGGCATTCAGGCCTCTTTTTTAATTTTTTTTTTTTTCACTTGGGTTCACTTTTTTCACTATCCTTTTAGAGACACAAGAGAAAGAAGAAATACTCAAGCAGAATGTGCAGGTCTTGGGTGGGGGGGAGAAGCTTTTTTGAGCAACCCAGGTTTAAAGTGTGAAGTGCAGTTATCTTGTAAGAAATAACTTTAATACTATCAAATATTTTCCCTTGAATACACAAGGACTTTTTCAAACCTGAACACACTTAAAAAAGGCTATTCTCTGTGGTGAAGTGTTATATGTTAATATGTCTTGGAAGTGGCTGGATGTTTTATATGTCTTATTGGAAGTAATTGCTAGTTAAAAAGTGGTGTCTTCTTACACAATATAAAAGCAGTAATTGAATTCTACTCCAGTTTTTATATGATTAAAGCTTTTACAAAGACTTGGGGAAAAAAATCAAGTGTTTTCAAAAATTGGATTTGGACTTTAAAAAAACAGATGTGGGGGATGAGAGGATCTTGTCTGGTGAAGCTGAAGAGCAAACACCTGCTTGGTTGCAGTAGGACATAGAAAATTAGTAATTCCCAAACTGGTTTAGCTTTTTATAATAGCTGCTTAGTTTTCAGTATGTGCTTTCTTACTTTGCTGCATTTATTAAAATGATTTTTTTTTAATGTATTGTTCAACTTACGACATCTGACATTAAAGGCAAGATGCTGACTAGGCAGCATTGGCCTAAAGATTCTGTTTGTCTTACAGTTGTACTCTGTATCCACAGTTGCTGTGTGTTTAAAACAAAAAACCATAAACCATTACGGTTTGTTTGGTCACATAGACGAAGCTATTGAAGAGACTTAGTAATCACTAGTGTAATGATGATCTTTCTGTAATGGTTCACATATCATGTACTTGAGATAATTACTTTTTTTCAAATATCCAAAGTAACTTTTCCATCTA
This sequence comes from Chaetura pelagica, assembly GCF_000747805.2. Lineage (NCBI taxonomy): Eukaryota > Metazoa > Chordata > Aves > Apodiformes > Apodidae > Chaetura > Chaetura pelagica. The sequence continues at coordinate 249,043 of NW_009953806.1, forward strand.
AAAATTGAAAGTGTCATTATATAGTGCAATCTTTGAAAAATACATTTTAATGAGTAATTGCTCTTAGAAATGCATAGTGAGATTTTTTCGAAGTCCTATTAAAACGAACTTAGTGCAATGCTTTTTTACAATGTGTTTTAAACTTTGTACAAAGCATAGGAGTTTAGTACAACTTCTCCTGCTGAGGGGCATATTGGAATAATATATACACATTCCTAGATTTGGTTTATAGGTTTTAACTAAAAAATTAAACAGTGGTGTAGTTCATATTGCAAAAGTAAGTACACATACATGAAACGTTAATAAACTTTAAAAGATCGTGCTTTCACTGTGAGTAGGGTTTGACATTAAGATACCAAGTACTGGCTAAGTTTTAAAACAGCATATAGTCAATTTTATTTCTTGGTTATCTTGAAGCAAGATCCTGCTCTGTGATTTGTTAACATTAAAAAAATTGTTTTAGCTTATGTCATGATTTCCAGGCATTTAATAATAGGATTTCTGAAGTACAGAATTATAATACTAAAAAAAAGAACTTTCCTAGTTAAAACTTGTTAAAAGAAAACTTGTTAAAATGGCTTTTTGCCATTTTATTTTTTTTGCAGTTTTAGTTTTTACCTTGATAAATCTGTAAAATCTTTGGAAAAGAGTAAATGTTGTCCAGTTACGTAAGATAGTTCTGAAGATAAATGCTTACAATTGTGGCTACTTTTGTGGGTTATTTTTGTTGCATCTTCAGCATGCAAACTGACATTTGAAAATGTAGTTGTTTAGACCTACAAGGTTAGATCTGTTTTGTCTGCAGAATAATTTTGCATCTTCTCCAGTACTTGTCAGTTTCTTTAATTTGCTGGAATTCAGTCAGTGTTAGGTGTGTGGGTGACTTGTAATTTGAATATATATGCAGGATGTCTTTAAACCGCCCCAGCTGTTGGCTAAGAGCAAATATTTCATATTTGTGAGGAAAAGCTGAGAAAATTCCTCTTGTTTACAACTGCCAAGTCCCTCTGAAGGCGCATTGTTATCTGACAGCCAATTCGTCTCCTTGGGATTCTGAAATTCAAAATGATTTCTCATGGATCTTGTGGATACTTCCTTCAAGTATTTTCTTTTATACATTAAACATCAAGCACTTCAGGTCTTTTTAGTTGTTTTCTTTTTAATGTCTAAATGTAGGATGTTGCATTTCCACTGTAAGTGTGATGTGCCAAGCTGCTGTCAAAGGATACCTGATGTAGTCCTGTTAGCATGCCAGTGGAGAGTATAAATGCACCTTCCTGCAACTTCAGTGAACTCAGATTTGTTTTATAAGATTGTTTACATGCAGTATTTCTTACGTTTGCACATGCACGCTAAATTTTTAAAAATGTGTTTCCTGTAGTTCAGCATTCAATGTAAAGGACAGACTTTCGCAGGAGTTACGGTTTTGGGGAAAAAAAATCCATCTCTGGGTTAAGTGGTGCTTTTGGTTTTTTTTGGTTTTGAACTGGAATTCCAATAATGAAATCCTTTCTTTTTACACCATTTACCCTGATGTCTGCGGAGCTGTCTGATTGGTCAGTGATTTACTCATAGTGAATAATAATTTGTAGATGTAATCAGGTAAAAGTCTGAATGTCCTCAACTTCTTCTGAGCGAACTGGAGACCTGAAGAACTTTGCAAAATTTATCTCTGAGAGAAGAAACTCAGCCTTCTTTTCAGAAGAAGTCTATTTAAGATACAGTTTGATTAAGGTTGTGATACCTTTCTTAGGTGGATAGAAATGTTTCTCCTGTAGTTCAGTTAAAGAACAAAAAAATTCTAGTACACTATATATATAGTAGTATGTTCACAAAGCTGTTTATACCTAGTATGCTTCAAAACAGGAATTTGTGTCACACCAGTGTAATTGTAGAAGTGCAATGGAAACCAAAGCCACAGTAAACACTGCTATAACAGGTGATTGTTACTACAACAGTCCTTCTGTAAGTCTTAAAGTAAAAGTGTTCAGTTAGGAACAAATGATTGAATAGTAGTGCCTACTACATAAGAACTGGGGCTGGGGGAAATTAGCAACATGATCAACCAGGTTTTAGCTGTGGTTGCAACTTTGGTTGCTGGTGAAGCTGAAGGTGATTTTGCTATAAGCCTTTTAGCTGGATATTTCTGAGAAGTCTTCAGATAGCACCACAGTGTTGCTTAGTTATGAGCTCTATCAGTCTTGTCTAAAGGTTCAGCTCCTAAGGGGGTGGAGGTAGTTCTCGTCCAAACCAACTTAGTACTACACTGCCTGAGCTAGGAAATCTGCCGTGAATGTGACTTTCTTTACAGCCTGTATCTTGAATGGCTAAATCACGTGGTCTGTTGTGCTGTGAAGTTGCTCTGTCTGTTTAAACAACTTTCTTTGAACTTCTGTACATACAGCCTATTTTTCAATTGATGGGACAGCTTATACCTTAGGATACATCCCGAAGCAGCATCAAAAACTCTTTAATTAGTTATGGTCTTGGCTGTCTTGTACTTAACATCAGCAAGACTTTGTGTCAACTGGCAACCTGTATTATATTCTCATGGTTCTATGAGTAGGGTTTCTAAAGAGCATGTGGCTATTCAGTACATGGCAGGTCCATAAATAAAGGATTGGGATGACCTGTTACGTTGTCTGAATCTCTCTTACATGGACTACAGTAGTACATCAGTGGTGAGTTTCAGTATGCTTTATGGCAGGAAGGCACAAAGGGTCAAGGTATGGAGAATTTTCACAATATTTAAGACTTTCTAGAGACTACTACTTAGTATGGGAGACAAAACCTTTTGAAATTATTCCTTTTGAAATGTGAAATTAAACACTCCTTTTTTTCTTTTTTTTATAAAGCTGTCCTCTTGGGTGTGATATTTGTAATAGTTTGAAGTAATGTCTTAAGAAAACAAGGTGAAGGTAAAGTGAAAATATCTACTTTGTGAAAATTAACATTATTATTAGGCATGGCTTTAAAAAGAACATTTTAAAAGTGTTATCCTCAAGACCACCTTCTGTGGTGTTGCAGCTACTGCTCAAAGTATTTCAGTGTTTTTAAAAGCTATTGTCATCTGGAGGAAAGTATAAAATTTGGTTGAAGACAGCTGTTACAGACTGTTGAACCAGTTCTATTATAAGCTGCTTAAGTCTGAAATTTCCTTGCAGTTCTGTGTATTCCACAAACACAATGTCATCAGGCTTAGAGGGGGATATATATATACACACTCTTGTTTATGTAGCAGAGCAGTTACCTTTGCATTTAGGAGAAAATGGGTTTTTTTTGGCAGATAGAATAATCATCTTTATTTTTTCCATTAATTTTTCTATATCTAGTGGTTCAGAAGCCAGCTATGATCATTCTAAGACTGCTAAACATTCAAAAGATGTCAGGATAGGAAGAGTTTACAACAATTGTTTGAAAACTACCCATATTTTTCTCTATTTGTGAATAATCCACTGAGGCAGCAGTATGCCCCTAAAATGCTAATTTAGAGTCTGATTCTGCTGACATTTACCACGTGAATAACTTGGTTTGCATGAGTAGTCTCAGTAATTACTCTTGTGAGAAAGATTAGTTGTGCAGCCTAAAAAGTTTCTAGACCAAGACCCTATACCTTTAAATTTGAATGAATATAATTATTTCTAAAATATAAATGTATTATCTTAATAGTTCTGAAGAACTCTCCTGGTAGACTTAGGAAAAAAACCCCACAAAACAATAAATCAC
>NW_009953806.1:252807-272660 GCF_000747805.2 Chaetura pelagica
GTACAACTGTAACTTTTGAGTTAGTATCTGAGCTAAATATTTACTCTACCATACCTCCCCAAAAGCCAGCCGCTGTGTAATAAATGGTGTGAGAGAGCTGAAATACTGTGTTCAACAAAAGAATGCTGTAAGGGTTGAACTTCAAGTTAGTACTTGAAATAGCTTTTTAAACTGAAAGCTGTGTTGTATTTTCACGCTTCTTACAATGTATTAATGAATGATGGAAAACCAAATAGTTCAAGGATTAAATGTTTTGTTACAGTTCATAAGTTTTTCTAAATTTTTACCTCGCAATTCTAAAATAACAAACTGAGGGACTGTCTGTACTTGCTATTGATTTGGGCTCCATCTCCACAAGTGTGTTAAAACAAGTTACTAAAACTGAAGATGAGGTGAACGTTTACTTAGTATTGCCTTTACAAGTGTTTGACTGAGTAACATTGAAAGTTATTAAAGTTTTGTTCATGCTGTTGGTGAACAATTTAAAACTTACAGATGTGTCACAGCACAAGAAAAAGTATATTTCAACTACATAGTTTAAAGGAAAAGTGTTTTTCTTAGAAAACAAACTTAAGTACTACTTGGATTTATTTTCTGTATATAAATATGTGAAACTGCTATGTTTGCAGCTTCAGCAAGGGCTTAATTATAACTTCAGTACATAGGAGTCAATCTTGTAAGAAGTACTAAGTGGGATTCAGTTTCATAAAATGCTTTTTTAGCTGTATTTCACATATTACTTGTTTAGAATTACCAATTTCAGTTCTAAACCAGTCAGAAGTTTATATATTTTAAAGTATAAAAAAAATTATATGAAAGTATATTTGAAAATATAAAACCCACAGTAACTTATGAGTTACTGTGATCTCTGAATGTCTGGTGTTTTACAGATTATCTCATTTCAAAGGCATACATAGCATGATGGACTAAGAAGTAATGTTCTGAATACAGCTTGTCTTGGGCAATACTGCTCACCAAGCCTGGGCAGTTATGTGGGGAATTAGCAGCAGATAAACTAGTACTGTTCTTTTTGTCTAGTGTAGGAAAGGGGCACACTATGATGGGTATGATCTTTCTTAGGGTACAGATTAATCTCTGGAAAGCATGTTTTATCCATCAAAGTAAACATGCGTGCTAGCTTTATGTATGAACTTGTGGCATGAGATTGCAGTTTCATTCCAGTTATTTTAGTATCTCTGTCTTTAAACTATGAATTCCAAGTAGGAAAATAGTAACTTTTAAAAGATGAATAGCAGCATTTCTATGATTCTTTAAATGTGAGCTGTGTCAGTGAATTAATCCCAGAATAATTAGATTTTGCCTGAACTACTTCTTGTTGGGTTTTGAATCTGATGAAATATAGCCCTTTCAGTTGCAGAGAAGGGTTAAAAAACCCAGATTTAATTTCTTCAGAGCTACATGGTAAAAGTTCAGGAGCAGGGACTTCTGGAAAAAATGCCAAATGTTGTCTGTTTTTATGATGTGTTTTTTTGAGTTTTAACTGAAGCAAAACCTGTTGGGTTTTTTTCCCAGTTGATAGAGGCTTAGATGTGAAGTTTAAAGACTGATGTGTGTTTTTGTAGAGCCCCTGGTAAAAAATGCTGTTAGCAGTGGAGTTGGTACTACTGTTCAAGAAATTATTTCTATCACTATCATAGCTAAAAGAACAGCCAATAAATGAACAATATTTTGTCTTACTGTGCTTGACTCTGAGTAGTCTCAATGAATGCAGCTTTTTTAGCAGTAAGACCTTGCATTATAGCATATGAAGATTGTATTGAGGTCTTCGCTCTTTAGCCAGAAATTAGCCTGGAAGTGTTAGCATCGTACCCTATAGCCAGAAGCTAGTTTCTTTTCTCACTACATCTTTGTCTTTATTTTGGTGTGAAAGTTCATTACTAAAGTCTGAGAATAAATCCAATTGGGGCACATATTGAACACTTGACTACTGCAGTCAGGAAGGTCTAGGTTTGACTATCTACAACATGGGGTGCTAATGCACGTGCTTGTTTTTTAAAGCTGCTTGAGGTTTTGATATTTTTAGCTGTTAAAGCATTGATACTTTATCACCTGTCTGACTTAAGTCAGAATATATAAGCATTTGAAGGGTTAATGCCTTTATACGTGTGCATTAGGTAGTGGAAGAATGAGTTCAGATAGAGAACACGTTTTCAACAGCCCTGAAGGGGGTGAGCAGTTATTCCTTGTTAATCACGGATGTGAAAAATCCTTCTCTTAGCTAATCCTACATAGTTTAAGGGCAATGCATAGTGCATTCCTCATTTTAGAAAAAGGAGGAGACCATGAAGCCTGCTCTGCTAATCACTTACCAAAGGAATGTGAAACCATCTTACACAGATTGTACCAAGGCACCTGTATTTGTAGTTTAAAAACTCCAACAAACCACAACAACCAACTTAGTCATTATTCTGTATTAGCAGACTTTTGTCAAAGCAATTTAAAGTATCTTCCCTAAAAATGTCTGCTAAATCAAAAATAGATAAAGGCTGTCTTTGAATAAAGTATTTAAAAAATGCGGACTTCTAATGGAATTTTAAAAATCAGTTTATAGCTACATTTTCATTGCAGAATACTAAAAACTGCTTGATAAAACTGTCTGAAAGCATTGTTCTTTCAAAAGCCTAGTAAATGTTCACTATTATTTTTAGTATATTTTATTCCTCTGAGTGTCTTTTCTCATGGGACTCCTTTTATAGGTCTAGAAGTCAAACTGCAGTGAGAAGTCCTGTTTGCTCTTTGCAGACCTTTTTACAAATTCCAGGGCAGGAAGGCTGTTTATTTTTCCCACATCTGTTTTGTGCTCATCCTTTGTGACATTGTTTGCTGGATGCTCTTCTTTCTTGCTTCCTCTGAAATGGGTAATTTGCACTGTTGCAAAATGTTGAAACCAAATCTGAACAGAACTGGTCTGTCAGTGTTTTTCAGATAGGTTCTGAACACAAAACACTATTTTAAGTTAATGCCACAGAGCACTCATACTAAACTGAGGGCTACACATTTTAGTTTTGCTATTGGTAAAAATCATACTTATCTGTTGCAGAGCCAATTCAATTTTTAATAAAAAAACAGATTTAGTATTTGATGGCCACAGGTGAAAATTGAGTTGTCATTACATTTCAGTATAGCATATTTCAAAGAGCATCTGAGATGCTCCATATTTCAACTGCAGAAGACACAGTTCTATGTGGAATTCTACACTTAAACACCAAAATGTATGAGGGATCTGGCTTCATGGCTGCTACTTCAGTGACTCATACTCTTATATTACCTCATTTACTCTAAAACATCTGGTTGAAACTTCATCAGAAATGTTTTATTTTCCTTCATAATATGTACGGCATTGTGCTGGCTTGTCTTTAATAATAGTCTAGACTGATAATCAAATACAATGTGGCAAAGTCTCCCTTAATTTTTTTTTTAAGACACATCAGCCTTTCTGACTTTAGTTTGGCAGGGTGCCTGTACAGGTGCTACAGAAAAATACTTGAGTGAAAATTTACTGTGGTAACTTGGTGCCAGAAAGACAGTTACAAGCCTATGTAGACTATCTGCAGGCCTTTCTTGCCTTTCTAGACAATCTGTTCCAACTCTAGCTAAATTCCATCTAATAGATCAACTTCCCCTCCTTTTTTTGCCCTTTTTTCTTGGAAGCGATCCCAGGTGTTGTCAGAGATGATCACTGCTTCATCTGATACTTGATTTTGTATTACTTTATGGAGGTTTTATAACTTCTGTTTCCTTCTTTGTGGTATACTTCATAGAATAAAATCCAATGAATTAGCTTTACAGGATTGTGGAGATTTGAAGGAGCCTGACTAGATTGTCTAGTCTCAGGCTGTTGACTAATGTGAGGTTGATCAGAGCCAGGTGGCTGAGGGCTGTTTCTGCTGGGGTTTTGAATGTCTTCAAAGATGGAGAATGTACAGCCTCTCTGGGCAAACTGTTTGGATGTTTTGACCACCCTCAGAGTCAGACTTATGTTTAAATGTAATTTCTCTGAATCTTTGTGCAGAATAGCCTTTGGCATAATGTGTGGAGAATTTATTGGGGTAGGTGAGGAGTGTGGTAATTTTGGACTTCAACCCTGTTTGAGAAGAGAATTAAGAACAAATTATATTAGGGTTCAAGTAGTGTATGTTAGTAAAATACACTACTGTGGTTTGCAAAGTAACTTTCACCATTTGCTACAGAACTAAGAAGCTGAGTTTGCAGTAGTGTCTGTGTCCTGTTTCCTTCCAGAACCTATTTGGTATTTGATACTAAATTGAAACTACCTTAGATATCTTAGCTAGTTATTATTTAGGTTGGCAAAAGGAGCCCTGATTAAGGAGTTCTTGAGTTGAAGAAAATTTTGATTTGGGCATCCAAATGCTGTAAGATCAGCCCTGAATTTCTCAGATTCCATTTCATTTTTTCATGTAATTAGTAAACTTGATACTGCTAGGTTTAATGAGATTGAGTAGTTTGACTAAAGACGAGAAGATACTCACAGAGAATTCTTAATGAAAAAACTGGCAGAATCTTTTGCTTAGCTTTTAGTTCTTGGGCCTTCTTATCACTGGGTGACATGTTCACACAAGTCTTACAGGCAGCAGTTGCCAGATGTGTTGAAGTTCAATAGATTGTGTCTTTGGACATGGCTGCCTCTGGTAGATACAGCAGCACATATTTTTGTAGAAAAGTACTATGCTTTGCCTTCCTTGCAGGCTTGAGCCTAAGTCAAGCTGTATATGAAGTTGTCTGGTGAGGAGATAGGCATCACTTATTCTGATGTCTGTTATTCTGACCCTGTATATTGAGGGTTAGGATTTTAGGCCTTAATAGTTTAATCAATCCATGGAGAAACTTGGATAATTATGTAGGTTGATTCTGTGTTGCCTGAGGTCATAAATCCTGAACTGGCAGCAGACCTTCCTGGCAGAGGCATCTCCCTGTAGCCTGTTGGAACTACTTGAGAAGCCTGGTGGGCTCAATCATTGTGAGTGAAAAGTGCTGTTGTGTGAACACTCAGTGGTTTGTTCACTGAAATGTCCTTTAGTTTAAAATTGAAAGTTAATGAAAAAAATGTTTGTGTGCTTTCAAAGTTTATGCATATTTTGCAAATGACCTTAAGTGAAAAGACATGTTAGTTCTAAATGGGTGCAATAGTAATGTTTTCAGATGACAAACAGTATGTGTGGATGTGCTCCTTTGTAAAGTATAGTTTCTAAGCTTTACTGTGTGTTACTATGCACAGATAGTGTATTTACTTCTCTCACTAACTTTGAAAGAGGAATGAAAAATAATGACTTCTGTTATTAACTTTGTGTGAGTTGGAAGCCTTCTATCCTTCTTCCTGAAGCAGTGGTGGTAGAATAAAATGCATCTGTGCCTTGTATTTAGAGTTTTGGAAGGTTCTCAGTCTCTCTTCACCCAATGGGATAGGCTGTTTCTAATTAAAGAGTGCAGCCAATTTATAATTTACTTGTAACAACTTAACTTTGATCAATTTTCAAGTTGAGAACTTCTGTTATTTTAGGGAGCCTATGGCTAGAATTGCATCTATTTGAACTAAAACCCACTGGGAGAAGCTTGTGGGGGACGAAATAGGAGCCTTCCAGTAGCTCTCAGGTGGTTATCAAAAAGCTCAAACCAGGCTCATTGGTATGGTGGGATAACAAGCATAAATGGAAATAAGAGGTTATGGCTGGATAAAAGGGCAAAACTTCTTTACCATGAGGACAATTAAGCACTGGAACAACTCAGTTGATAAGAGAGGTTGTGCAGTCTCATATGAGAATTACAGCTATTTCAGATTACATTGCAGACAGTGTAATTAAGATTTTTCCTTCCTTTCCTGTGCATGACTGATACTGGATTACAGTTACTGAGGCATTGAAAACTCAATAGAGCCACCAGAATGGATTGTCGGCTTGACTATACTTCAGTGGCTTAGGATACATGTCACTGGGTGCGTAATATGCTCTTCCCACAAATTACCTCTTAATTCTCATCCTCTACCTATCCCTCTGGCTGCATTTAGAAGACAAGTAAAACCCAGAAATACACCCATTTCTGTGAAGCAAGCCTGTTTTCTAGAATGAGTAACTCAAATCAAGCCAATTTCTTTACTTACCTTACTGCTGTCTGCTTCACAGTGCAAACTATTGCTTATCTGTACCTACTTTTTATCTACCTGTTGGTACTTGGCTTCCCTTGAAGAGTATTTTCATCCTTTGTTCTTAAATTCATCCTTCTGTATACTTCTATCATTTCACTTTGAATATACTTTTCCAGTTTTTACTGTGTTTAGAAGACTAAGCTCTTGGGGCTTTATTTAAAATACTGGGTGTACTTTAGGTAGTATATAGACTTTGCTTAAATTAATCATGAAGAGCCCAAGAATTTACCTGTGCCAATCTGTCAGTTTGCTGAATCTCTTCCTAAAGATATGAAGAAAAAGAAATTTTATATAAATATTTTAATTGCAACTGTGCCTCAGTTTTGTTAAATTGAAAGAGTTCTATGATGTTGGGCCCTCATCCATTTATTTTTGGCCGCTACCAAGGGACTTCACAGTCAAATATTTTTTCAAGTTAGAATTGATTCTCCAGTACACTTTCTGTTGCTCACACCACTAACACTTCATCTCTTCTGAGCTCTTTGCCTTTGCTTGAGAAATCCAAGTTTTTCTAGCTCCACTGGGAAACTAAATGGTAGCAGTACAAAATCTCATTACTTTCTTCAGTTCTTCACCTTGAACTTCATTCCAGTTCTAGGGAGCAGTTTGGTTGGTGCAGCTGAAACTTCTGTTACTGTACAGTTGCAGGGGAAATGTTGACTGCTCGCTAGCTGTGGTGGTGTCTCTGCCAACATGCATGGAAAGAAAACAAGTTGGTTGTTTTTGCTCTGCAGTAGCTGTTATTCTTTGAAATTGATAGTCATAAATTCTGTGATTTATCTGTGCTTACCTTGAGTTTCAGCTCCAGGGAGAAAGAGGATTATGCCTGTCTCTTCTCTTGTTCCACTGTGTCTGTGTTCTGGATAGGTATTGCTATTTCAGACAAAACTAAGCATGAGGTCACCTGAAAAATGGAAATACTGGAGAACCATGTAGATTAGCAAAAGGTTCTAAAATTGTAGTGTGTTTTTTGACTGTCTCTATCTCAAAGATTGGAAGCTCTTCATGGTGGCTGCTGTGTAATGCAATGCTAATCTGTGTATTCTAGATTTGCCCTGCATCCTTGTTCACATCCACTTGTGTGTGAATTCATGGCATATCTTTTAAATAGAATTGCTTATTATAGTTCTGAAAAATACATTTCAGTGAAGTGTAGTTCATAAAATCTCCTTGTATGAAAATTAGGAGCAGCAAATTGGCTCATTTGAAAGCATCTGTAGTAACTTTTTAGATGTACAGAGTAGCTAAAGCCTTAAGTACTAAAGAGGACATACTTCACATTATTGCCTTCATGAAAATTAGTAATATTTTTATATTCTTAAGTAAAGGTGGTAAGGAATGATCAGATTTTTAGAAGGGAAAATTTAATTCTAAAAAAACTCCAGTGAGAGGGATGAAATTATTCAAAGTAGGAGCTACAAAATTCAGTGATCATTAAAGATTAGTAAATTATTTGACTGTAATATTCCCACAATTAACTTCAGTGCTCAAAGAACAAAAGCTTTAATTTTGTAAAAGGCGAAGTTAAAACGTAGGTTGAAACAATTCTGAGAGTCAAGCTTACTTGGTAGAAACTGACTAATGAGATTTGTGCTGTTTATTAGGCTAATTCATGAACCTGATTTATTGTGCGTAACTTAGATTTTAAAATCTATGCAGTAGCACATGTGTCAGTATGTTAACAGTACACTCAGTTGTGTGGGCTGCATGAACTACAGATAATAATGAACTACTCATCTAAGGTATTAACTGCTTGTATAGAAAGTTAGGTACAAGCACGAGTATTCCACCTGTGACGTATCCTTCTAAAGTAATGCTTAGTGTCGTTGTAAGACACAACTAGACTGTCGTAGCATGTAGTGGAAAGCAGCCTGCCTCAAGAGCTTTATCATCGGTTAATATTATGTCATTGTACTGCAGTGCCTTTTTTTGTATTATACAGAACTTCTACTAAAATACAGATCCTGAGTGATTTTATTGCCTCTTCAGTTACAGTTTGCTAGTGTTGTGTAGTATCTAGTAGAGTCCTTAAATACCAACAGAAATTTCTGTCCTGAATGGCTTGTGATTTAGTTTTATTTCCCATAGTCTTTACTCTGCGTGTTTTCTCATGTACTTTTGGATCTGTACTCAGACTTGAAGGTTCCAAGTCTGAACTATCTATTTATTGAAGAGATGAGTGAATTTTTTTCTTTTTAGCAATTTGTTCACTTTCAATGTTGAATTCCATTTTCATTTTCTTTTTGGATCCCAAATTTTAAATGCTACTTTGAAACTTTTTCTACTACTTCAGTTTTGTGGTCTTAGTATATTTTCATACATATATTTACTAAAGATAAGAAAATGTCTATTTTTAAATGACCTTATTTGAAAATGCAGTAGATCCACAAATTCTAAAATATAACAGTTTCTTTTTTTTTCATGTAGGTAAGGTTTTCTTTTTAAACAACTTTCAAATCAAAAGCCTTCCACTAGTCATTGACTTCCTTATAGCTCTTGTCTTTGTATTGAAAACTTTCCATCTATTGATTTGGAAATACTACTTGCAACATCACAATTCAGATCTTTTGTTCCTAAATAAAGTATTTTTTTTTGTAATTCTTACTAATATACTAAACTTTCTTCACTCATCTCACTTATTCAAGTTATATAGTTCTTCCTTTTCAGGGAGATTTTCCTTTCATTTTACTCTGCATTCTTTTTTTATCTTCTAAAAGTGGGAGTTCAATTTCTTCTGCTTAAAGGATTTTTGGTGCTTAACTAAGAGGAACCTGACATTAAAACTGGAGAATTAGGGATATCTAGATCTCAAAAAGCTGGCTGCTTGCTTATGGTTTGAAATTTGGGAATAAACCTGTGGCTATGTAAGAATATTTCTCAGATTATTTTGCATTTATCAGTAGTCCCATTTAACTTTAATGGAGCCATAGCTAAGTGAACTAAACCATGGAGATACATAAAACTAGATCTTGACTGTAAGTGTGTAAATCTATATGTGAAGTTATAGAAAATCTTTAAATTGGAAAGACCTTCAGGTGGAACAAGGTTTCTGAAAAATGAGCCGTTAGAGGCTAACCAGGCTTAATTTTTTGAATTTAGCCTTAAGATAAATTTTGAAGCTTTATGAAATTCTAAAAACTTTGCAGAACTGCTTTCGATGTGGTTTTTTGCCTTGCAGAATGGTAGCAGTCTATTGACATTTGTAAAATAACTACAATAAGGATAAAGTAAATATTAGATTATGCTATTCAGTCTGGTGTCCAGGAATGCCTTTAATTACTGAATTGAGAAGCACTGTGCATTGCAAAATGAGACTTTTGATGTTGGGACAAAGCAGTTTTTTCAGTATGTGTCTTTGCTTCAATGGCAGGTGGCATGTGTGGAGCATTGCTTAAAAATTATCAAAAATCTGTTTTGAGGTTGAATTCTTGAGTGGTATAACTGTATGCTCCAGAGCTGTGACATGCATAACAGAATAATCTGCATTGTATATTTAAAAAAATTATGAAGGTGGATATTTCTTGGCTAGTGGTTGTTTTGTTGCCTAGGACTATAATACAATGGGCTTTGAACTTGTCACCTCAAACTAGGCAATTTTGACCCTGATCAGCATGTTGAGTGAGATAAATGGGTGCTTTACAGGTTCCAGTTGCAGTTTTTCTTTTGTAGTCTCTTATGTACAACTGATGGTGTTTAGCTGTACATTTACAGCTGTAGGAAGAAAAACTGCATGCAGGAAAATACATTATTGTAATGCCAAATATGATTCTGTGATTCTGTGAAATATGATGAGACTTCTTGACTTTTACTTGAACAAGGTTCCCGTAACAGCTTCCTTTGCGTTTTTATTTAAAAAGGTTATATGTATCTTTAAATACATTATCTCATTACTTAATTAAGTGTATGCATTTGATACATGTTTTTTTCCATGGTCACAAAATGTCAATTATCATACTAAGAGGAACACAAGAGTTGGGGAACTGAAGTTGCACTGCTGATTTAGTTTAAGTTTTCTGGTTGTTTATTCCAGATAGAGTCCTGACTTAATGGTTGATTCACACTACAGAGATTCAAAATCTTAAAATAGGTAATATGGTCTGTTGGGGAAACCAGAAAATGTAATTAGCCCATGGTAAATTTACTACTGGACCATGTCTCTGCTAATGGACCAGCATTGCATAGCCTTTCTGGTCTTTAAAATCAGCTTGTTACAGTGCTGGAATGCCAGCTCTTAAGTGGTTGCATGGCACTGTTGTAGCACTTGAAACTTAACACAACTTTCTTTTTCTTTCTAAAGGCGCCTAAACAGAAATAACCTTCAGTTGCTTTCTGAGCTGCTCTTTCTGGGGACGCCGAAGTTATACAGGCTGTAAGTAGGCACAACCCAATAACTATTGTTCTGGAAGACTTGGAATTGTTGTGTTACGGTGTCTTGCATTAGGCTTTTTGTCTGTTGCCTCAGGGCTAAAATTGCATCTAGGAACTTAGATATTTTGTTTAGGATGAGTATTTTCTTTGACTGCTTTGCATGATTTTTTTTAATCTATATCAGATACTGATCATAAAAATACTGCTTCATATATTCTCACTATTTATGCATTAAAAGAAATAAATACCTATTAAGATTCTGATCCACGGATACAGCATTGCATGAGCACTTTGGTTTTGTGGTGGTGTGTTTTCGTGGCTGTACACACTTGACCGGAAGAACAGTAGCGTTGGCAAATGGTAGGTCTGTGGAGAAGTCTCCTGTGTCCCATCATAAAGAAAACATAGGTAGTAACTTCAGCTCTGGGACGAAAAACTGAAATGTTTTGCCTTTACATACATACTACATCAAATGAGTAATGAGTTTTTGTTTTGGTTGTATTCTTTGGTTTGAGAATGTCCTGCTCTTGCCAACATTCTTAATGTATTGGCCCTTTTAAGAACCCACTTATTTCTGTTGCAGTAAAAACATGGAATGAAGTTTAGATACTGATTTCTGTATTTACGCAGTTATTGTAACAAAATAAATGTTAAGGTACCTTTAAATTACAGTATGTAGTATGGAAGGGATACAACATGACATGCTTAAGTAGGCTTTGAAAAGGTATTTGACACATTTCTTTAGACTTCAGGTGAGATTTCTGCTGTTGAAATTACTGATTTTATTGAGTTTCACCCCTTGTGTGCTTGGAAAAAAGGGAAGGTGGAGGAAGGCTGTGGATCTCCAAATGGCTTCTGCTTTAGTATACAGGAATATTTTTGAGGACAAATGGAATAATGAAGCTTTTATTTTGGGGAGTTGATTTCTGTTTTAATATTGGGAAACAATAGTTCTTTTTCTCCCTCTTGTAGTGATTTGAAATGGTAAACTGAAAATGACTAATGTAAATATTTAGTTCAGTGTATTTTTCTTTCCTTTGGATGTATGTTTTTGTTTCTAGAACTTTCCTGTAGATGCAATGAGTTATTAAATTATTAGACCAGGAAGCTCCTGATGGCTTTTGTTCTGATAGAAAACTGAACTCTGCTATAATACTAGAATACATTAATATTTGATTTTCTATACTAACAATTGAGTCTCTCTTATAATTTCCATCAGCCATGGTAAAGATATTGCTCCCATCAGGAAGGAAAATGAAAGGAATTTATGATAATTTCAGTTTTCTACTTATAGTCTAATGGTTGTTATATAAATCCATACAAAACAGAAGTGAGCCATAATTCTCGGGAGAAAAATGAATGCATGCTTCTGGCAAAACCATACTTGAATAAATTTAATCCAGAATTGTATATTTGGTTGATAGTAGTATTAAAGCTATAATGTCCTTTGACATGAAGTACACAACTGCTCATAGTGTATATGGTGGAAAGTAAGATATCACTGGCTTCACAGTATTAAATTTCCTCTGCCTAAGGGTTATTGTTGATCAGACCATGAAAGTGAATGTCTGGTTATAATGTATTCATGTTTTTTAAAAATATATAAATGGTTCTGAAAATCCTACAGTTGCCTAACACTAAATATGTATTAAAAAAAAACATTCTTGGTCAGTTTTCAGATGTGTTCACTATGAAGAATATAAAATTATTTTTTGTACATGTATCATTGTTTATGCATGGATATCTTTACATTCAAATAAATATATTTCTAAGGAGAATTAAAGTTTTCTAAACATAATCAATAACATTTATAATATGCTTTGGTTTTAATGCTTCTTTTTGGCATTTAACAGCTAATCAAATAGTGTGTATACTGCAAGTTTTCAGCTTACTGTTGAGCTTCTGTGAATAATAATTACCATTTGACCCATGGCTGTAAATGAGATGCCAGGTGAAGAAGCACATATGCTTGTTGTGTAGCCCAAATGCAATATAAAAGAAAGAGGGTACTCTGTATATGAATTATGATTAGACACAGTTGGTTGCCGCCAGCGGCCAGCTATGCTTTCCCTTTGCTGTCTGCTCCAATTTCTCTTTGGACGGGTTGAGAGAGCACTGCGTGTTCAGGTCAAGATGTTTGCCTAGAAATAGTAGTACAGTTGCAGCTGTGTTTGGTGGAGCAGGAGACTAGTTTAAATAGCATTACCATTTATCCAGTCCATTAACAGAACTCTGTAAAATAATACCAACTCTGCATAAACTACAGGACAGTGTAATAAAATTACAAGCACTTGTTGACAGATGGGAAGTGTAAGTAAAGGAAAGCTATAGGTTGAGAATTTAAAAGAGACAGTGCATTATTTTCTGTGTCTAAAGATGCTTGATTTTCAAAGGTAATTGAAAGAAACCTGAAAAATATTTTAGGTGTAGCAGCCTTCCAAGAAATCTCCTGGAACTAGTTAAAATGTGTAATTTTATTAAAGCAGAAACTGATTTTTCCATTAAGAGTTATCTGCAAAGGTGTTTTGACATAAATATTTTAGTAGGAAGTAGTTAATGCTAAAAATAGTAGAAGTAGTGCTGCAGGGTATATTAGTCTTACCTTGCAAGGTATCTTTCAAAGGAAAATGAACATGAATCTGTGTTCTGATCGGATACTGTTAAAATATAAGGGCTGTTGAAAGTGCCCCTGGGGTATTTTTCCTGCAAGAAGGGGATGCGTTGTTTTCATTGACCTGGATGTTCACTCACCAGTTTGTCTATCATTTGTGATGATACCTTAGTATGGAGAACTCCTACAGTCTAGTGAATGCTTCTCTGAGGCAAACAGACTCTGACTGCTTACTTTGGGTGGTTAGATCACAGTTCATTGATTGCTGCTTACTGCAGGATACCAAGTGCTGGATCCAAAGCTGTTGGAAAATTCACTTTTAAAATACATCTTTATTAATCAGTGGCATGTAAAGGTTGAATTCCATGCACCAAGCTTATCCCTTTTGATTTACATGTCTTGTGCTTGGAATAAGGTGAAGTATCCTTACTGACCAATAATTGCTGTATAAGTTACGTGATACTGACTTTGAAAAAACAATCTTTCTGGTGGATGTGGTCTGACCTGAGATACGTTTTCCATCTAGTATATGTATGGGAGAAGGTAAGCATTGTGAATAAGATATTCTTTCTCTACAGGAGAAAAATTATATACTCTGATAAACAGTTTCGAGTTGTCTTTTAAGTTAGTCGCTTAAATATTCAGAGTAGTTAAAAATTAAAGGAAAAATACTAAACATAAACCTTCAAAAATACCCTAGGCCAGAACAGCAGCAGCAACAAACAAAACGCACTGCATGGGGGGGCCCTTGCAAAAATTCCTCCTGAATTAATTTCTGCCAGCTTTGATTAAAGTGTGTGGTACTAGATGTGTCAGACACCATAGTTCTCTGCTTCATTTTACTCTTGGCCTCTTTGGCCCCTGCCACAATAAATCCCACAATGGTTAGGCAGGAATTGCAGGTTACAGTTGCCAGGGTTACCGTTGTCCCGTCGGACCGACATCATTACTCATCCAGCCCGGTGCCCCGAGCGCCGCTGCCCGCTCCCGGTGCGGGGAAGGCTGCGGGCGCCTGGTGCTCAGTGGGGGGAAGCTCTCCAGGCAGCTCTCGGGTCTGGTTTTCAAGATGCTGAACGAGGACCTGTGATTTGCATCATTTGCGTTTATACCCTTTTGCTGAGTGTTGTTTTCTTTTCCCTTTGTCAAGCGAGAAAATGCCATCAAATAGGAATAAAAAAAATATTGTGTATGTTAGATGCTGAAACAGCACCTTTAGAAATACCTTTCAAGACGGGTCATCTTACTGCTAAGGTAGCTGAAGTTGAGGCTTAATTTATGGTCTTCTCATATCTTTTTTTAACAGTAATCATGACGACTGAGACTATAATAATAATTTTGTAAAGAAGATCTTTATCTTCAGTCTGAGTCAGTTTCAACAGCTCTGGAGAAATTGCTCATTAGAAAAATGTTTATTATCCCAAAGCCTCTGAAATCTTATTCCAACTGCAAACAGGTGGCTGTGGATATTAAAAATTCTATGAGAAGCAAGAATGAGCTTCCTATTCTAAAAAGACATTCTGTGTGAACTTCTCTCCTTTTGAAAGCAGATCTACTGTTGGAGAAGTGTAATGGTTACGTTTCCACTGTTGCGTGTGCTGCAGTAGCATTGGTGTGCTACACCTTGTTGTGGGAGTGTGCTGGATATGCAGCAATTAAATATATTTTTGCAGAATGTATTGTGAAGCCATATTGTTACTAGATCCTTTCCAAGAAACTGTATTGTTTTTTTAGTAATTTGTCTGTTTTTATGATTTGTTATAGGACATTCTAGTAGCCTGCATGCAAGTAAACAATTTTTTTTGTATGATTGATTTAAGTCTTATCTTTTTAGAGGTAAACAGAAACAAGCAACTCTTCCAGACATTACGTTAGTCTTGCCAGTGTTGCAACTTGTGTTTTGGGTTTTTTTTCTGCTAGTGGTGTAGTTCAAATGCAAGATTTAAATTGTTTTATCTAAACAAATAAATAGGCTTATAAGTAGAAAAGTTGGTAAAACCATACCAATTTTAATACTAGCTAGTTTTTGATTACTAGCATTATTTTATGAGCATCACTTCAGAACAATTACTATAGTTCTTAAATAAGTATCTTTGAAAATTACTAACAAAGAGCTACAGCATATAGTATATGCTTTTTAATCTAGAGATAAAAGTGAATTAGGAGCTTGTATATTTCATAATACAACTTGATTTGCATGTATATCTTCTCTCTTGTTGTACCATAATTTGCATTTACCGTAAGTTCTCATTCTCTGCTATAATGTTTCAATATGGAAAACTCTGTCATCCTTTAATAATGCAGTGAGCAGAACAAAAATACCATTGCAGCTTTGCTTCAGACATAAGTTATACTTTCATAGGGTTAGAGGTGGTAAGATGACTTTACAGAGATTCTGGACTTGTACAATTCATAAGGTGATTTATTTTTTGAGCACAGGAACAAGAATTAAATATATTCATTTGGTGTACAACTTGCAGTAGTTATATCCTAGCAACAGCAAACATTCTGCCTTAGATTTAGCTAAATGAAAGTGTTGGTGGAACCGAAATGAACTTTCAAAATGTAGCCAGAAAAAAAAAGTAAAATGTATGATTATGTGTGATTATTTGACTTCAAACTTCACTACATTACTCCTCCTGCCCTTTGTTTTAGAATCTTGTAATCTAGGCTTTTCCTGAGCTAAGTTTTCTTTTGCTTTTTCACAGAACTTGCCATGATACTATGCAGGGAAAAAAAAGGCGCACCAAATACTGAAAGGAGATTAAATGTTATTACTTGAAGAAATACTATGGGATTTTTAAAACTGGAAACATTGTCTTGTGGAGTGGATGTTTTGACAGATGTTTCTATCTTTAATTTTGAGATAATTGGAAAATGTCTTTAAATTTGCCTTTATTTCTTAAATTATAAAAACAATGTCTGTTTTCACAAGCAGTATTTCCTTCGCTATGGGATGAAATGGCAAATTGAATGGACTTCAGGGCTGTAAGCTAATTCTACTGCTGGGCAGATCACTGAATCTTTACGTAATCTGCACTATCAAGCAATATAGTTGACTAATTTCAGCAAAAGGTGTCTGTAAGGTTATGTATAACTATTAATTTTTTAATTAGAACAAAGATTCCAAAACTGTTTGTTGCTTTTACCCTTAATTTCAAGATCATGTTAAACATCGAGGAAGCAAAATATGACTTAAAGTGATTCTTCTGGGAAAATAAATATCTGTAGCATTCAAAATCTCTTCTGCTGTTAGGTGTTGATATTTAAGTGTGTCTAATGCAAAAACACGAATAATAATTAAGCCCTTTAAAAATAATATGGTGGTAGTCAAGAGTAACTGGTAACTTCATTAACTTGACCTGTTCGGCCTCAAGTGTAAATAATCATCCTCTATTTTTGTTGACATGATTCTGATCAAAGCAGAGAACTGAGCAGAAATAATTGCTTTTTATTACGAAAATTTAAGTAACTGGGTTTGGGTCACCTGTAGCCATATTCATGTCCAATCTGAATGAGTCCCTGGATTGTTCCTGGAGGGTTAACCTTGAAAGCTTTGGTAAATTGTGAAATAGGAAACCTTTTAGGCAAGAGTTAAGTAGGAAACTGAATCTCAGTGAAGGAAGTAATGAAAAGTAAAAAGACATGTCAGAGGAAATGCCATTGTTATGTGGTGCAGAAACATGGTGTGAAATGTTATAAAGAGGACATCTGTAAATCTCGGCTTGCACAGAGTGGACGTTTAAGTGCAGTCATGTCATCTAGATTAAAAAAAGAGTAGAATAGAGAAATAAATTGGACCAAGGGAAAATGTGAAAGTATAAGAGGCTTGTCCCTACGATTTTAGGTTTCTTCTGCAAGTGGAAGATTAAAGCCTAAAGTGACTGAATAGCTGAGGAAAGTCCAAAGAAAGGTTGATTGCTTCCCCTCCAACAGTTCCAATTGATTGAAAAAAGCCTAATTTAAAGTTCTGTTTGTTCTGTGTCTTAAACCATCAGAATTTTCTTTTAGAACTGGGGGAATGCTCTGGAAGAGAAAGAATCCAAGGATAAAAAGTCATTGCAGGCCAACAATTGTTCTTAATCCTCACAAAATGCTGGAGAAATTAAATTTATTCTTTATTGCTCAAAGTGTTACCTAGGTCACTGGGCGATGGGAAAATTGAACTGGAAGTCGAGTAGGCACAATCTTTGTTTTGTGTCTAGATGCTTAACCTTAGACACGACAAGGCATCTTAGTGTGTTGTGGGAACTTGGTTCAGAGTATTAACACCAGGACGTTTATTACCCTGGATTTATAATAGGCTATGCTGTCAGTAGATGAAAATGTTGTGTTTACATTTCAGTGTTAAATGATCATTTAATTAACACCTAAGGAAAAAAAAACCCTTGTGAAATTCTTAGCAGCTTTTATTGTTGGTTTCCTTGGAGGCTTTAATATCCAAGTTGTGGTTGCTTCTATAAGTACCGCTAGAAAAGACATTTATGAATGTAGTTGAGAAGGACAGACAGTTTAACCCCTGCTGACCCTTCATCCTGAATGTTGATTTATATAGCATTTTAAATGCATTGAATTTGCTTTAAAGCTTCTCTAAAGTTGCTCACACATCATTCAAACATCCCATGTATTTTTCCTTTTAAAAATATTGTCAAAATATAAATTCTTACAAGGAGCATAGTTTTTTCCAGGAAATATTTAATATTGGTAGAATCTATCAATAAATATTTTACACTATTAAAAAAATGTTTTGCTAGATTTATCAATATGTTCTCAATAGCTTGTATAAGAAGAAATGTTTTGAAACAGACATCATAACATGCTCTGCTTTTAGTAGCCTCTGACTGAATTCTTCAAAAGGAGTAGGAAATTGGCGAGTAAAACAGCATTACTTCAAAAATGCATATCCACTTTAGCCAGCACAGATCTACTTTCATATATTCCATTGTATCAAAGAAAGTTAAGGCTATCTAAAAGCCTTAATTTGCTCATGGTCTTTAATAATGCTTTTTGTTTTAATGTTGATCTACAAATGCTTTTTTTTTTGCAATAATGTTGCCCTACAAAGCACATTTCAATAGATCTTTGCATCCTAGAGCTAAAGCCAGATGAAATACTCTTTAAGGAGCAGCTGCTCTAAAACTGATGTGCTTTTATAAACATACTGTAGTAAAAACTGAAATTACAGCTAGGCTTATAGATTGTTGAGTGCTTGGTTTGTGGTTTTAGGGTGTGTTTTTAATCGGTCTCTGCTTAGTTGTTAAAAACCCCAACTTTAAAGAATGTTAATAGATTCATAATGAACTCAGCATAGCTTAACTAAATTATTCATGACCCCCACATTTTTTGGATTACTTTTTGTTTTTACTGATGATCATATCCTTTACATGTGTCAATAACTGAGCTGGAAAACTTAGGAATCTGCTGATACAGTAAATGTTCCTTTTCTCCACACAAATGACATAAACTGTCCAACAGTTGTTGAAATATTACAGCTGCAGAGTGAGTTCTATCTGCCAGTGGGATCTCAATGTTTTTCAGACTTCTCAGAATATATTTAAGTTGAAATTTAATAGGCAGAGACTTGTCAGACGTGCTTGCATTTAATTTTTCTGAAATTTGACCATTTACAACTAAAGCTGTGTATCACTATTTGAGTAGACTTGGTGTTTTTAGTGGAAAAATTCTGGAATATCTGTGTCTTGAATTGACATGTCAGATGGAGTACTTAAGATATGCATAGGGTAGATAAGATGGGTTTATCTAATACCACTCTCTTTACTTCACAGTGCTGGTAGAGATTTTAGGTTTGCTGAGCTGGTGAGAGGTCAAGAGAAATAGTGTGTGCAGGAAAGCATAGGCTGAACTTTCCACATGCAAACCAATAGACCCCAACTTAATCTATGTGGAGCTGTGTGGGCCTGAGTCCTGGTGAACAGATCACATCAATTAACTAAGTAACCATTAAAGGGATTCTCATTACAGTATGGAAAAGTGTTGATATACAAAGTGCAGTATTTGGTCTCAGAGGAAAGCTGAAGCAAGGGCTGAGGCAATGAACAACCCAAACGGTTGTCTTGGTCCTTACAGCTGTTGCAAGGGAACCAGAGCTGGGACTGGTGGTTTTACTTGGGAAGGGCTGCATGTGAATGTTGAGAGGAGTTCATTCTCTCCCTCAGACACTCAAAGGGCCTTCTCTGCTAATGGCTCTTCAAACCAACCTTGTAATGAATAAAGCTGGGCTTTTCTGAAGTCTTTTAATCTTTGCAGCCAAGCCCAGGTGCAGGCCCTCCCTTGCTCAAGGGTGTTTAAAGGACCATGCTCTGAAGACATCTTTCCATGGCCCTTAATCTTTAGGGGGAGCAAAAAAAGGGGCTGAAATGTGGCTGGGGGGCTGGGGATATTAAATCTTTCAGTTAAGTATTCCTTTTGAGGATTTGCAGGGTAATACGTACAAGAGACAAAATCCTGCCTCATTCTTTTCATTTCCCCTTCTATCTGTCCAGACAGTTAAATGACATTTTTATTTTTACTGTGGATGTGTAATACATACTGTTATAACGAAGGGCTGCTTGTACTTTATAAGATACATTGTATGAGGAAGGGTTAGATGGTGGCTGTTCAGTGCTTTTAGTACTTTAATACAGGGGAGATAGGAGAAATATCAACACTTTCTGCAGCTCCTCCCCCCCCCCCCCC
>NW_009953806.1:272948-303278 GCF_000747805.2 Chaetura pelagica
CCCCCCCGGATGTTAGTAGGAGTGGTGGATAGCTGGAAGGGATTTAAATAGTTGGTCTTGAAACTGGAAAGTTCGTATCTCAAAGTTTGATAAGGCTCACAGGAAATGGTTGTGAAGGATAGCATAATGGCTAATGTAATTAAGAGGTGTTTGTAGTAGCTGCTTCTCAGTATAAAGATGTGAAAGGCTCAATGGAGTGAAAGATTGTAAATCTGCATGTAAAAGTGGGAGAAAAAATTCTGAAAAACTTGGCAGAACTAAAAGTTATTTAACTAAACCAAAAAAAAGTGACAAAGACAACTATATTGCAGGAAAGTGGTGATCATTTCTGAGATAGGAAAAAATCTTCACTGTCTATACATTGGTTTTAAATCTAGTCCTTGATTAATTGGTTCAGTCATTCT
Organism: Chaetura pelagica; assembly: GCF_000747805.2. Taxonomy (NCBI): domain Eukaryota; kingdom Metazoa; phylum Chordata; class Aves; order Apodiformes; family Apodidae; genus Chaetura; species Chaetura pelagica. The sequence continues at coordinate 273,353 of NW_009953806.1, forward strand.
TTTTTTATTGTGCATTCTTTGTAAAAGAGAAGAGATTGACTTCCCTCGATTTGTCACTTCTGCAAATTCAGTACAGCGAATACTTTTGTGTAACTCTCCTGTACTGTAATTACAGCAACAGTGCTCCCCTCATCATTTATGCCCCTACAACACAAGAACAAAATAAAAATACCACTAAAAAACAAATCTAAACTTTTAAAATCAGTGATCTACAAAGTGGAGAACCTAGTAAATCTATGTAGAAGTGCTTTCCATTCACGTGCAGTGTGTATGTCAGAGGTGCTGAAGCCAACACTTCTCATTTGACACAGTGCAGAGATGTTGTCTTGCAGCTGAATTTTTGTTTTATGTCTAGGTTTGGCACATGTCAAATTTAAATTTCATCTAGAAAAAGCAATCCTCTTAATCTTTACTCTTCCTCTGGCTCACCAATGAAGGTAGCAAGACACATTCAGATTTGAGGGTCTAGCTGCCAAATTAGGTCATCTTCACTTTCTGGCTGATAACAGCAACTTTATCTTGTGTAAAAGAACATAATCCTTCACCATAAGTCTTCCCAGGCTAGGAGAGAATCAGAAACCTGTATCTCTATTTTAGGATTTAAAATAAAGATTACTGTTAGTTAACTTGTTCAGCTACCATACCTTATTAAGTTGAAAGAATTTTACAACATGTGGCGTACTGTCACCTTTACTTTGAAACATTGCACACAAAATTAGATTCAAACTTTGTGGGGTATGGTAAGTTGTCACAAACTGTTAAAAGTTTTAGGTACGACACCGGGGTGAAGTATTTATTATTTAGTCTGTTTTGTAGCATGCTGATTACTGTGTAAACAGCACACCAGTAAATTTTGTTAGAGGAAATAATACTAAGGGGTTCAAATAATAAATAAAGTATGCCAGAATTGTTTGTCCTGTGGATATGGGATGGAGAATATGGGAAATATAAAGTACAGGAGAATTAAGATTGTAATCACTGGGGAGAAAACTTGTAAGAGGCTTCATGAAAATAACAGCTGTAAATGTACAGTGCAGCATGGAACAATAAGATCATGTAATTTCATGTGTATGTATCAAAGACGCTGCAGGAAGTGGAAAAGAAAATATTTTTAGCTACCCTATGTAGCTTTGCAAAACCAATGGCAATTCAGGTTCCTTCTTTAGCTACTGTTGTGGGATGTTTACTTTACATGCACTTTTTCCATGTTGCAGCATGAAAAATATTTTGCTAGGATTTTGTCTAAACTGAATTTTTGTCAGTTCTTGTAATCAGGTTGCAAAACCTATTGTGTTTGCTTTTTGCCCCTCAGCCAAATGAAATAAAACTGAACTCGATTTGAATTGCAGGGAAGGCTTTAGAATGAGTTTTTGTTGTTGGCGTAGTTATGTGAGAATGGAATAGCTGAAGGGCAGTATTGTGTCTGTGCATATATGAGGGGAATAAAGAGCAAAACTGGGAGAAATGTAATTGAATTAGGAGGTTGATTGGTCAAGAAAAGTCTTCCAGAGCAATTGCAAGTCTTTGCGATGGGAGACCTCAGAATGATCATTTGACATACATACATTCAGTAGTACTCCAGTTCAAATACTAGTAAAGCTTCCAGATACATGAATTCTTAAAGAAATGGAACTTGACAGTCTGCTGGAATTACAAATACATAAGATTTAATGTTTAAGAGTAACAGTGGGTGTTGGATTTTCACTGTAGTAGCAGAAAAGCAAAGCTTTTTCTACCATGAATTTTATTTGCTGCTGGTCTCCTAACCACTGTTACAAGCTGTCTTCATAATGATTTTATCCACAAAGATGGCAAGTGGGGAGAAGGGCCTAATTCTGTTTTTCAGTATGACAGCTTACACTGTTGTGCTTTATGTAATGTATTTGACTAGGATGGTGAAATGGAGTCAGATGGAGCAAGCATTGGTGACAAGTGGTAGTTCTCATACCTGGATAGAGCCTAGATAGTGAGTTGATAATAGGGAGAAAATTCTGAAACCAGAAAAAGCTAACTTTTACCCAGCAGTGGCAAATACTGTATTAGGAATCTGCTGATAACTGATTTGTCTTTTCATCCAGGGAAGACTATTTGTTTTACAAGAGCTGCAGATCACCAAGATTGTTTGAAATGTAGCATTCAGCCTTCAGATCCTTTTAATGCTGACAGAAAAGTGTTGAAGTGCTATCACTATATTTCTTAAGTTTGCTCTAAAGAAATTAAGATTAATTGTTGCATGTTTTAATACAAAGAAGTAGAAAATGTTTTGTATTGGGGGAAAAAATATCATGTAGTTATGTTACTGTTTATGTAAAGGACTTTAAAGTTTGTTTTCTGGAAGTATAGCATTATTAGCATAACCACTCAGTTTTGTGTATTCCCTGGACTAAGAATTTGAGTGTTGGTAATTCTTCTTTTATGCATACAGCAAGGCTGTGTGGTGGGTATGCAAATGTGTTAGCATTGGACCATCACTATTGATGTTTTAAGATGTTAACATATTAAAACAAACAAAAATTAACAAAACCCCCACTCCAATTCCCTAAAAAACCCCAACTGTAGTCTTTTAAAAGTAGTCAAAGGGAAGATGCAGTAAAACTGGAGATGCCTGTCTTGCAAAGATTTGAGTTTGTCCAAAAGAAAATAGTTAAGGAAAATATTATCTGTATCCATTAAATGTTGAAATTTTATTTGATGTGTTAGAGAGATGCATTTGGAACTTACTATTTTCAAATAGAAAAGAATAATGCCATAGCTCCAGTTTATGATTCCTTAGAAATATAAAACCATTTGACTGTGTACTTTGTTGAAAATGGAAGTTAAACTAGATTCCTATGACTCCCTCTCTTTTTGTGTGATCTAGCTGTGGGTGGGATGGTTTTGTGAGAAAGTCTGCTGTCCTTAGTCTGTGTTCTTTTGTTCACTTTACTTGCATTGTTAAATTATGCTTGTATGACTGTATTTGTCCATTGTGTTTTATTTTGGCATCTGAACTCAGGATGACTTTCCAATTAGTTTGCTAAATGTGAGTGTTGCAGAAAGTCCTTCTTAATGGTGTAACATCATATTCTGCACAGTAATAGTGCAGGTCCCGTATGAGTTTGGCAAGTATTTAAAGAAAAAGGGAACATAGTTTTGGTATGCCCAAAGGGGGAAACATAATTGATATAGCCATAGTGCTCAAATGTTTGCTCATCATCATTTTGGTATGCTATGGTTAATGAATTTGCCTGCTATAAGTCTTTCCTTCTAAATCAAGATACGGAAAACCCTTGGTCTGTTTTCTGTGAATATAGATAAGAGAAAAAACAGTGTGCACTGAAAGTTACGGTAAGTAATTAAAAAAAGCAACACAACCTTTCCCCCCAAAAAAAAAAACAACAAACAACAACCACCACAAAACAAACCCTTGGAAAAAGTTTTATTTTAAGTTGGGTGGTCCAGAAGATTGAAAGGATGTTCTGAATGTGGTTGCAGTTCCTTACCAGAGGAAAATATTGTATAATCAGAAATAAATAATAAAAAAAACCAACACAACCTTTCCCCCCAAAAAAAAAAAACAACAAACAACAACCACCACAAAACAAACCCTTGGAAAAAGTTTTATTTTAAGTTGGGTGGTCCAGAAGATTGAAAGGATGTTCTGAATGTGGTTGCAGTTCCTTACCAGAGGAAAATATTGTATAATCAGAAATCACATTTTATTTGATGCTTTGTTTTGCTTTATCCTTAATTACAATATCCTGCTGGGTGTAGTTTTATCAGCACTTCTTTTGAGATAAAACAAACCCTTGGAAAAAGTTTTATTTTAAGTTGGGTGGTCCAGAAGATTGAAAGGATGTTCTGAATGTGGTTGCAGTTCCTTACCAGAGGAAAATATTGTATAATCAGAAATCACATTTTATTTGATGCTTTGTTTTGCTTTATCCTTAATTACAATATCCTGCTGGGTGTAGTTTTATCAGCACTTCTTTTGAGATTGTGTAATGTTTAGCAATGATTACACTTCGTCAAACTTTCCAAATATGAGACTATTTTAAAAACAGAAATGTGGTGTGAATTAACTGTAGTTTTGAAAAGGAACATGGTAAGATTTTTGGGAGGGTTAAAGCATGTATGATAAATGTCTTCTGGTCTGTTTCATGTTTTTTGTTCTGTTCCTTGGTGTTGGTTTGGAGATGTGAATCTATACCAGCTGCTTCAAAAGGTATGAGCCGGAAAGGGAAAGTAAGAAAATACCTATTTATGCTGAAGTTTTATATAGAATTAGTACTCGAAATAAGCCTGCGTAGTGTTTAGACACGTGGGAAATCTTAAAATAAACACAGCTATGAGGGGAAAATGTGATAATGACTTGACAATGATGAGTGTCTGCTGTTATGGGTCCAGTGAGATGCAAGTGCCAACATCCCAGCCTCTACACTGTGACCCAAACTGTAACAAAGGAATTTGGCAGCTCTGATACCTTTATGTGAATGCATTACTATGGCTATCAAGATAAATAGTTCCAGAGTGGAAATACTAACAAATATTTAGTCATTTCCAAGCAGATTAGAAGTGAAAATAGGCATATTATAGGAACCAAGATAAATAGGAAATATATCTTCTGAGTATGTTCCATTCCTGTTTCCCTGGGCTGATTCTTGATTTTTAAAAACAAGTATACTTAAACAGATTATACCTATTCCTTTTGTAAAAGCTACATCCCAGGTTCTTAATTTCTTCCAACTTCCTTCTCTTATTCTCCTGTTACTCTTCTCTTATGCAAATGTCAGCCCTGATTAAAGTTTAAAGCTTGCTGAAAAACTTGTGTGCTGAATTGTAGATTGGTAGGCTGTCTGATAACCATGAAGTGGTCTAATGAAGTGCAAGTTCATATTTATTCTCAAGAGTAGGCTCCCTCTTGTGGGTGCTGAGCTGGCTACTTCCCAGCCTTCCATGAGCTTCATAGAACTGCATTAACACAACCTGTAATTCCCCCCTATTTTTTTTTTAGTTACTGTCTACATATAATTCCAAAGTCTTTTTTTGTATCCTCAGTAGTTTTCAAGCCAAACTGGTCTTAAAACTTGTATCTCAGAGCACATTTGTAGAGTAGCTAAATGTTCCAGTAGCTAATATTCCAGAACACAAAGACACTCACTTTTTTTGCTGTTGCTATTTTGATGTTTTTGGATATAAGCAATTTCTGTATAAGCTTGGTATATTAGCCTTTTCTTAATGTATTGTTTAGCTTCTCTGCTAAACAGGTTCATGTCCTGTAGTGGATGTCTACTGTGTGGTATTGATACCTGTGGTGAGTATCAGCACTGGTGGCTGGCACGTTATTTTCCTTCAGGTTTTCCAGGCTCCTCTGCCAAAGACTAGGGAGAACAGTATTTCTTGGGTTGAATTAGGCATCTTTTTTCTGTTTTGAATGATGCAGAATTTTGCAATGGAATCTGTGTTGTGGCAGGGTTTAGAATTTCATTATTTAGAATTTCAAACTGGGTTGAAGTCAATTATTGTGCTCTTTGCTTGTAGCTGACTGTTTCTTGCAAGGTCTTTAATGCAGTTCACTGGCTTGACTTACACAAGCTTAAGAGGTTTTTCTCTTTACTTGCTAGCCCAAGCTGGGTGACTCATCTGAGATCAAGCTGTTGATGGAGATGTTTTTGGAGCTGCAGATGGCACTGCTAGCATCTTAATGAAATCTGGTGCCAAGGGGAAGCATATGAAAAATGTAGGAAACAATACTGTAAATGATATATGAATCTTGAAAAATAGTCCTTTCTAAATGAAAGATGTGCATTTTTTATTATGATAAGGAAATCAATCTTCCCCACTCTTCTACTTCCATCAGTCCCAGCTCTGGCCATGAAGATCTCTTCATGGCTGATAACTGACCTGATAAATCGATCAAGTTTTTGGACATTGTCTCAGTGGGTGACAATCTGGTGTTAATATGCTTACCTTTTGAAATTAGGAATTCTCCCAGTCCTTCCTGTTTCCTTTTTTCATATCACAGTACTAGCCAGCACTGTTAGAATGTACATGTATGGAATCCTGGCTGAGGGAGCTTGACTCTAATTATCCTTTGTTCTCAGATTCTTGTCATTACCTAAGTTGTTGTTTGCTGTTTTCAGTGTGAAATGTGTAAGCTGACTGTTTAAGAAGGAAGGGGCAGATAGTACCAACAAAAAGCGCGGTCTGCATAATGAACCAGAATTAAGGAATTTGGCAAATTATATAACTTGCTTTTGTTTATGGTCACTGGAAAATGCAGTTTCTAATTCCTAGGAATGTTGCTTAGATATAAAAGAAAAAATTCTAAAACATTCCAGAGATAAAGAATTGACCTCACATGTCTGAATTATGACCAGCCTTACTTACAAAGGCATAATCAGATTTATATTTGGAGAAAGATGCAACTGCTTTTCTTTGTTTTGTGGGCAGATATTTTTGTTTGGCCAGCTGTTAGAGCTGCAGGAGTTTTTGTTTCTTCAGGAAATGCAAGCTTGCTGAACCTGAACCCAGTTACAGGACAGGGAATATTTTAGTGTAAAAAAATTTAGTTCCTCACTGATAAAAACACTTAACTGCATATTGCAAACAAACCCATAAATTTGGCACTGTTCCACATTAAGTTTCCTGCACAGTCAAGAGGAGCTTTACACTAGTCAAATCCACTTTTTAGACGTCATGGATCAATAAAAGAAAAAATTGTGTGCAAAGAAATAGAGGATTGCACTTCCCATATTTATTTCTGAAAACTTTGTTCTCATATTGTTTTTGTGAAAAATCATTACATGATTAAAGCCTTGTTTACTAAAGGAAAATGGATTTTTGGGAATGAAATAAAAATTTCCTTTATACAGTGTATGCTGCTGCCTTTCATTGAACTTGACTGTCACCTTCCCCAAATGCTTTGTCAGGTATCCGCAAAACTTACAGACTTGGGCCAGGCCCATTCTTCTGCCTTTTAGGAAACTGCTGAGCAAAACTGAAGATGTCTGGAGCTCTCAGGATCATGGGGGACTCCAGGCAGAAATTGAAGGAGGGGGTGGTAGCATTTGTAGCAATTTGTCTTTCCACTCCTGAAGAAGCAAGGATGTTGCTGGCAACTGAGAAGAGGAAGGCAGATTCTGATTCTCAGTTACTTCTCTGCTGCAAATAATTTACTAGCTCTTGAAGACTTTTTAGTGACAACCTTTCTAGAGAGAGCTGAGGGGAAATACTAGCTCACTTCCTGAAGGTCACTGTTGGGGAAAACTAGCTTTTTCATTTGTTGCCTTTTGGATGTGTTGGTCTTTGCCTTCAAATGTTTCTGATCCACTGCTCCTACTTTGTCAGATACAAGATTGTAGTAGTTGTAAACACCAAGAAAGAAGAGGGAGACTGAATAAATTAATTGATAACACAGTAAGGGACTTTACACAAGCAATATAAAATGAAATAAACCAATAAAACTGCACATAGAAATCACTAAATTGAGAATTGGTTAACTTACGTGTGGAAGTTAAGATACAGGTGTATTCTTTATGCTTTGACGAGAGTCTCAGCAACTTGAATACTTTTTAATTTGGCAGTAGATATTAGGATAATTTCTCTTAACATTCCTTGTTTGAATCTTTTGTAACAGGACTCAAGTGTTTTGATGACATAATTACTGTATTTCCTCCAATGACCTGACTTGCATGTTATGATAATTTTTTCCCATGATCTAAAAACTCATTAAAAGAATTCCAAAAATAAGAAAATTTTAAAAAGTTTTTGTATAACTTTTTCCAGCTTTATTTGCATTAATACCTCTACCTTCCAACTGTCTAACCTAATACGAAAACAACTGGACTTTCAAAAGTTTTTGGGTCAAATTATCAGTTATCTGTAACTTGCAATAAAGAATCTTAGGAACTAGTAACATTTATTTAACAAAAGCATGTCAATGTGTGTCACAGTTTGCAGAAGATAGTATAGATAATTTCCTGAACTTGACAACTAAGCTGTATCCTGGACTGCATTAAAACAAGAGTGGCCTGCAGGTAAAGGGAGGTGATTTTCCCCCTCTGGAGCACTGTGTCCAGTTCTGGAGCCCCCACCATAAGAAGGACATGGAGCTGTTGGAACAAATCCAAAGAAGGGCCAAGAAGATGATCTGAGGGCTGGAGCACCTCTGCTGTGAAGACAGGCTGAGAGAGTTGGGGCTGTGCAGCCTGGAGAAGAGAAGGTTCCAGAGAGACCTCACAGTGGCCTTCCAGTACCTGAAGGGGCCTACAGGAAAGCTGGAGAGGGACTTTTTAGTAGGGCATGTAGTGAGAGAACAAGGGTTAATGGCTTTAAACTGGAAGAGGGTCAGACAGATTCTTTATTGTGAGGGTTATAAGACAGTGGAACAGGTTGCTTGGGGAAGTTGTGGATGCCTCATTCCTGGAAGTGCTCAGGGTGAGATTGGATGGGGCTTTGAGCAACCTGGTCTAGTGGGAGGTGTCTCTCTCGGCTTGTGTAAAGGTGTTGAAACTAGTGGATTCTTTAATGTTCCTTCTGACACAAGCCATCATGTGGTGATTTTGTGATGCTGAAAATACTAATTCTTCACACTAGTCGATTCTGATTGCTTTGGTTAACTTGAGCATCTAATTGTTAAATTAATTCAGAATTCATGAATCAAATTAAATTTAAAAATACTTTCAGAAACTATTTGAGTTAATAGTCAGGTTCCCTGATACATTGTCACCACAAGCTGTTTTCTGAGTTAAATAGTTTGCTTTGTTTCTCCTAGATTACAGAATATTTTAGCTTGAGAATTTTTCAACTAAAAGTGTTCCTCTGAACTGTTTATCATTCAGACTATTTTTTTTAGTCTGTATTTTTGCCTGTGGAAAAGGTCTAGTAGGTAGTAACTGGCATTTTGTTCTAAAATACTAAAATTGCCCTAGTACTTTATCACCAGTCCTGTTGACTGCAAGCATTAATATTAAAGTATTTTGTCTGTTAATGTTAAGGCAAATGTCTGTCTGATTTCTATCAGAAGTGTTTTTCTTATGCAATAGTTATTTCAGGTGTTTTGTGGAAAGGTAGCTGTAATTACAGTATTATTTAATCTTGTGTTAATTTGACATTAGTTTATTGATTGTGCTGAAAAAATACCTTTTATAAAACATGACTTCAAAACTACATTCTGAGATTCATATGTAGGGTAGTTTTTTTTGGAAAAATGTCCTGAGTTCTCAAGAGAGGTGGATAATAAAGAATATTATTGTTACTTCCACTGAAGGAATAGCTTGGGTTTAAGGGGGACTGGGGGGAGAAGGAAAGTAAAAAAAGTCATTGCATTTGCTTCCGTGTTCAAGGCGACTGGGGGGAGAAGGAAAGTAAAAGTCATTGCATTTGCTTCCGTGTTCAAGGTTCCACATTCCCTCTTGCCTATTCCGATGGCTAAAATAGGTACTACCTTTCTGGAAGTCTAGGGGTTTCCTGACAGAGAAAAAAATCTGTCTTCAGACTTTGCTTTAAATCTAGTTTTCCTCATACCTGTCTCCTGATCTGATACTGTTATCTTACTTATGCCAGTCTGTGCTTTAAGTTAGCTAAGTTAAACTGTCTTCTATATGTATTTTTGAAATCTGGCACTGAGAGCTGTCTATATTCAGAGATCCAGGTGAAAACAGCAAGAAGATCATGTCATAAAAGCTGTTTTCTGACATCTTAAATGGATTTAAGGAGACGGAAGCAGAGAAAAATGGGCTATCCCATACAGTACATTACTTTGATCAAGCTGTCTCTGGCATCATCTGTCTAAATGATGGTGACATTTTTAAAATAAATGATGGAACTCAAATACTTCAAGTGAATTTGGTAGCTCTAGTCCTCAGCTCTACTCCGCTCTTGTTTATATGTAAGTGTGCATTTTTGTTTGAAGCTCAGTGCTGTCAGGATGAGGGTAAGGCTGCTGAGAATATATGTTGCTGTTTTTTCTCTCCAGTGAGATGCTGCATAATATTTTTCACTTGCTTGTCTTAATAGTTAATGTAAGGCCATGTTGCACTCTAGTACACTGATGTACAGTCAGTAGTTTGTGCCCTAACTTTTAACTGTGTGTTTATGGGAATGTGACAGGAAAACTGGCCTTCTGAACGATCAATGGATATGACCTATATACCATTTGTTATTCCATTTCATATGGCATTCACATAAATGCAATGAGGAGATAGGATTGAATAAATAACTATCAGCTGTCCTCCTAGCTGAAAGTTCTTTCTTGGGATAACTTATCAACCATTATCAACCATTCATTACTTTTATTTTAAGTCCTTTAGATAGCCTGTCTTTGGAACATACAAGGATGAGGCCATGTGGGTGGTGAGTGGATGCTGCAAAAACCTTGGTTGAAATTGGAGTTTGTGATGTCTGATGTGTTGTATAGTTGGTCTGAAATGAACTGATAAACTAATATGGGCTAGTGTTGAGAAGGAGAAATGAAGTGCAGAAACCTCAGACAGTGTAGAAAAACACAATTTGTGAGTGGTTTGGGGGTCACACGATAAACTGTGATTCAATTATGTGGAAAAAAAGCATATACTGTCTAGGACCTACTAAAAGTCTTTGTGTTCCTAGGACACTGGATTTGATTTACCCTTTTCTGTTTGGCACTCGTGTGTCTACTTTTGGGAACTGTTTTTAGAATTGTAGAAAAATGAGTCCAAAAAAGACTATAAATGAATACTACAAAGTTTAGCAAAAGTAGCTTGTGAGGAAAATCTTGGAATAGTGTCTGCTTATCCTAGAGGGGAGCATCACTGAATTACAGAATGATTTGGGTTGGTTCATTTCTCTCCAGCAATTAGATTTGGAATGTTGAATTTAAGTTGAAAACCAGGAAATACTTTCTAATGTCTGAATTAGTAGAGGGCTACCAGGCATTCTGGAAAATATATTTTAAAGAACAGGTTGATAAGTATCTAGTAGTGGATGGTTTAGCTACAAATTATAGAACCATAAAATCATAGGGGTTCGAAGGGACCTTTGAGGATGGAGTCCAACCCCCTTGCTGCAGCATGAACACCTAGGAGAGATCACACAGGAACGCATCCAGTCAGGTCTTAAAAGTCTCCAGAGAAGGAGATTCCACTACTACTTTGGGCAGCCTCTTCCAGTACTCTGTCACTCTCACAGTAAAAATGTTTTTCCTCATCTCGAGGTGGAACTTCCTGTGTTGTAGCTTGGTGCCATTTTCCCTCATCCTATTAACAGGGCACCACTGAAAAGAGACTGGCCAATTCTTGACATCCACCCTTCATATTTCTAGGCATTAATAAGGTCCCATCTCAGTTGTTTTTTTCTTGAGACTAAACAGTCCCAGGTCTCTTAGCCTTTCCTTCTGTGACAGATGTTCCAGTCTCTTAATCATCCTTTTAGCTCTTTATTGGACTCTTTCCAGCATATCCTTATCCGTCTTGAACTGGGGAGCCCAGAACTGGACATAATACTCCAGATGTGGTTTCCCTAGGGAACAGTAGTGGGGGAGGAGAACCTCCCTTGACCTGCTGGTCACAGTGTTCTTAATGCATCCCAGGATACTATTGGCTTTCTTGACCACGGGGGCACATTGCTGTCCCATGGATATCTTGTCTACCACCCCAATGTCCTTCTCCAATTGGCTGCTTTCCAGCAGGTCAGCCTGTAATTCTGAGGCAGTGGTGCTTCTCCAAGATAGGCATTTACAGAGCTTTTTTCAGTATATTTTTCTGTAACTGTAAGTCAACTGAAGTAATTTTACTAATTGTTGAGGAGGGTATTGTATTTAATATGAAATTATATTTAATCATGCTTAATACAAAGTACTTTCTTATACAAACTTGGTTAATTCACAGATGAAATCCTTTATAGATGATAAACTGTTTTTTCTTTTCTTTTTAGTTTAATCTTGATAAACCAAAAACTAGATTATGGAGAAAAAGTAAATTATTTATAGTATTGTGACTTCATTTCTATTACTCTTACTAATAATGTAACAGAAGAACACACCTTTTCCTTGAGCTCTCAAAGAAAGGGTGTTAACCCTCTCAATGGACTGTTCTTTTTTTGATCTGCATATAAGTTACAGCATCACTCTATTAGGTGTTCTGATCTGTCATATTTAATTCTGTTGTTGAATACATGTACTACTGCCCTCCTAAATTAGTTATTGGTTTAGTAGGTAGAACATTTCTTTCATTGACTATACCTATGAAAAGCTGTAGAATGTCTTTTGACAAAGCTAAAGGTAGTGTTCCAGCAGCAACAGTGAACATATGTGGTCTTTCAACCCATTCATCAAGCTTTTGCTTTTTACAGAAAAAAGACATTAACAAGGAATTCTAGTAGTTTAGATTTTCTAGTCTAATTTTAGTAGTGCAAACATTCTGTAATACTTTATTAGTGAAAAAGAGGGTGAAATTGGAAAGCAAAGTTTTATTCATATAAAAAAAGTGTGGAATTTTTCCTTAAATTCCTCAGGTATTCCTTATTTTAAAATTTCAACTTAAGCTTCTATTTTTTCTATTATGCCTCTATATTTTATTATGACTGGAAAAAATGGATCATTGAAGTGGGCTTTAGAACCATTAAAAAACTATTCAGTTCTTTCCATATCTACTGGCCTTCTGTGTTTAAAACTCTCATTCCCAAATAACAGCAGTTTGTATCACTGAGAACTTTCAGATAGTTTTCAGGCTGTTCTTAGATCAAGGGTCTGCAGATTCTGTATTGTGGGGAAAAGGTCCCCACAACACAATCTCCCTGCCCTGTTCATTTGTCTAAAGCATTCTTTTTCCATTGGTCAATATATTTCATTGTGAGACATGCAAGTGGATTATGTTCTTCCCCAAGTGGTTTTGAACTGTGATAAATTTCATATCACTGCATATCTGTCAGATTATTTATGGATTAACATGTGGAGCTATTTTCAGAAGAGCAGAGAACTCAATGTTCTCCCATTAATTTATTGTTTTCTTACATGTTTGTTAATTTCTTTGTCTTTCTGTAGCACTTGTACAACTTTGTCTTTTCTGATTGGTTGCCTTGTCTGAGCCTTGATTTTAGGGTTTTAGGGTGCTGAGAGGTGTATTGTACCTGTCTTGTGGACATCAACTGACACATTTTTTTAAAATTATGTCATGGTTGCTGTAAAGCTTTGCTTCTGATGTTTTTCTTGCATTGTGATTCTGTATCTTCTGTACTAGTACGAAATCATCCTGTTTTCTGCTCTTTTTAATTATTTTGGGTTATGAGCTCATCTTTGCATTTAGTTTACAAAATATCTGAAAAGATTAATTAGTTTCCCAGGCACCTTCTTTTAGCAATAAAGTTTTTAATTTTTTGAGAGTTGTTATAATGGGAGGGGTGGCTTTTTGCACAAGAAATGAGAAAGCTAAACAAATGTTATCCTAATGGTAGAGATGGCTGTATAAATTTACTCACTAGGGAAACAAGACATTTGCATGGAAGACTTGTTTTGATGCCCTCGTATCTTGAAGAGATGCAGAGCGTGTGCCAGGATATATTTCTACTCCTGTGCTTGATGGTTTGAAACATAACTCTTTTAATGCTTAGTTATGAAAAAGTTCCCCTTCACAGCAAAAATGCAGCTGTGGTGGCAGTGTGTTTTAAATCCTGCTTTCTAACACTGCAATACCATTGGTAACTTTCCTTCTTTCTTCTATTCTTTCTACTAAGTATTTGGTTGCTCTTGCAGAGCAAACTGGTTTATACAAGAGGACTGTAATTTAGCTCAGAAGGAGCCTGGTGGTTAGGGCAACCTCCTGGGATGAAGAAATCTATGTTTAAATAACTTTTCTAAAATGGTGCTGTGAGAATGACTGCATGGCCTTTCCAGACACTACAGTTGGCCTGCATACCAATCTCTTTCTTAAAACAGTGATCATCATATGCCTAACTGTATTTTGCACAAAATTCTTAGTTTGGGAAGGAAGTTGCTTCATTTTGTTGGCCATTAGTATGAGTGCAAGTATCTGAATGTTTGAACTCCGGTGGTCTTATGCATAAATGCCCTCACCATCGAGATTTTTAGTTGTATAAAGGGTTAGATTGCAGTTGAGCAATAAATTTGAAGGTATCGGTGACATCGGCGTATTGGTACCTGGAACTAATTTCGGGGATTTAGATCTTGATGTTTTTCACATAAGTGACGCTATGGTTTAAAATTGAGTAGCTGGAGTTTTTTAGTACCTAGGAATCTTCATTATTTGGTTATTAACTTTAAAAGCACTTTTACAGTTTGTCACGGCAGAAATTTTAAACGGCTAACCTGAAAGATTATGCCATCTTAATATATCATAGCTATGAGGTATCAGGATTCCAGTCGTACTCATATTTATTTATTGAGACGGAATGGTATTGGTGTCTATGGAGTTCATGACTTATTAAAATGTTTTCGTACATTCATCAGCTCATGAAGGAAAATACTTTAAAATAAAAAATATCAGGATCCAATACTTTATAGCTAGATTTGTACTGGAATACATCTTTCCCCCCATATTTAATAAGAACATTTCTCAAAGAAAACATTTATATGTTCACTCTGTTTTTATAATACTACTAAAATGCTAGTATTTGACAGAGAACTTTCAGGTACTAGATTTATTAAGAGCTTTTTTCTTTTTCTTTTTTTTTTGATGGCTAGTTTTGGAATAAGGCCATTTTGAATTTTATGAGGAGAAATTTGTTTCAGTCGAGCCAAGATGTAGTATCTGTGATGCAGTGTTAGAAATAAAACCACTAGGAGAAGTGTCTTAGAATATTTTTTAGGTATTAAAAAGGTTTTTTGAAAAACATGTATTAGAAATAACTAAGTATCTGAGATTCTGTATGAAATTAAGATTTTTGTAATGTCTGAGGAGTTACAGAGAAGGAAGAGAATTTCTTTCCCCACTTCTCTCTCACAACATTTTAGTGATTTTTAAAATTGCATCTCTAAAAAAGACATCAGAAAAACACAAACCAATCCAGACACTCCCAAGATTAGCAATACTAGTCTCTTGACAAAAGATAATGTTTCTGAATTTTAGTACTGCATCACATCTGGAACATTTATGGCAGTGTGGAGTAACTGTGCAGAGCCAGTTAATCCAGAAATGGATTGATATCCACACCTTTCAAAGCAAAAGATAGCTTTTCAAAGTCAAAGATAGTTCTTACACTGAACACTTAATTATACTACTACTACTTTGGAGTTAGACTGTGCCTTTCATCCTGGGGTTTTCAAGCACAGAAGCAACTTTAGGCTCGTAGCACTCAGGTAATGTTGATGTAGGTAGTAGTTAATAAATCACTTTGAGGCTTTGTTTACTTTTTTGTAAAGTAAGTAAATGGGCTTGTCCAAAATGGAAAGATTGAAGCATCTGATCAAGAACTGCATAGAGTCCTGATTCTCAGCTTCTGCCTGTAGAGCTTCATAAAATACATGTTCATGCACATGAAATACATGTATCAGAACTTTAGAAGTCTCTTTGTTAATCTCCTTTTGTGTTCTTAAATAAATTTTGAGGTGTATCTGCTTCTCAGGTACTAGAAGTGTAGCTCCTTGCACTGTTTCCAGCAGTTGGATCACTGTAGCAGACTTACAAACACATGCATTGAGTTTGTCTGCTTTTTTTTGTTGTTAGTGTGAACATTTTTTTAAAGAAAAAGTAACCGGTGTAAGTAGTAAACCGGTTGACATGTTGCTTTGCTTAGACCACTAGAATTGCCGTGTTTAGCAAGCAGTCCAAGGAGGTTCAGACCTGGAAAATGGATACATCTCTTAGCAGGACTTGACAAATGGTAGCTTGTCATAATATTGATTCTCTGGATTGGTTCCCACTAAAAAAGATTTACTAATCTACTAATAATAAAAAAAATATTTACTAATCTACTCATAGTTGGTGGCTAGTGCCACACCTGGAAGTTCAGATTTAATTTAGCTCAGTGATTTATTCAGCTTTCTAGGTTAATTTGTAGTGTTTTGCAGTAGGTGTTTCTGGATATGTTCGATTGAACTGAACGTACTGTGGTGATTTAACAGAAATTTTTAAGTGTTGCATAAATAATGTGAACATTCATTTTGTGTCTATTTGGATATTCCTGTGCCAACAGAGATGTGATGTAAATATCACTCTTGCTGACATCCCCCTCTCAGTGATACTAGGTTGTGGATAAGTTGCATGTTTTACGTGATTTGATTTGATAGGAAGGTTGAGGTAAGTGAGTTTTCAGTGTTTTGCTGGTTCCAGGTAATTATCATAAGGTATTGTCAGCTTATGTTTTCTTGTGAAGTCGTGGTAATTTAGTTTAAATAATGTGCTTGTCCTTACTGGGGTTGCATTGCAAATTCACCCTTTTTCAAAAAACCCAAGAAAAAGCAAACAAAGAAAAAAAACAAAACCCAAAGCAAACAAAGAAAAAAAAACAAAACCCAAACCAAACAAAAAAAACCCCAAAACAAAACCAAAACAAAAAGGTATTTTTTTCTGGTAAGAACAAACTGAAATGATATGCTGTTAGAATACATTTTGGCTTGATTCTGTTTTTGTTGGTTTTTTTTCTCTGGATCATAAGATAAAAAAAGAAAAAAGTTGTCCACTTCAAGACTTCCTGTCAAAAAAACGCGCAATACCCAGAGCATTTTGAGGTAAAATGGGTGGTTTATGTGTAGAAGTACAATGGGTAGAGAAGATGTGCTTTAAATCAAGTATTTTCTGAGACAATCATATGAGAGAACAGTTGTCTGGTTCTAGTCAAAGATAAGTGTTTTTGATCTGAGAGCTCATTTGTCTTTTCCTACAAAATAATTAAATCAACATTTTTATTTTTAATTGATTGTATTTACTGAAAAAATCCTATCAAAATTACTTTCAGGTATTTTGAACTTTTCAGCATGACATGATGGAGCCTACTTTTAAAGGAAATTTTGTAAGAGATGCACTTCTCAGAGGTCACCTTCACTTGTATTTTCAATGAAAAAGCATATACTGGAGTCTTTGCTATAAAGTCTTAGTTTATATTAAGAGAAATTATATGGAAGTCTAAGAAATGACAGAAACACTAAATTGTGTAATTCTTAGTAGTCGTAATATAACTACTTTCTTATAGATAAATGTATATTCTTTTGTCTTTGTATTTCAGGTGGTTCAATTAATAAGTTGTGCAAGATGAATATTTGTGGATTTCAGTAAATATTGACCATTTCTTTGCCAGGTGTATCTTGGATCTGGATCTATTTCAGGATGAGTAAGATGAGTAATATCGAAGTCAAGAAGTTTTCTGAGAGCAGGTCTGGTCTGGCTTCCAGCCTTCTGCTCTGGTAGATGCTAGAGATTAATAGCTCTCCCTGCAGTAGTTTGCATGCTTTTCTGCATTTTTAATTTGAAGTTTTTAAAAAGTGCTGCCTTCATATAATTTTGATTATGAGTCCTCACTACTGTACTGTCAGGAGCATGACACAAGGCAGTACATATAAGGAGAATAACAAGAATTTTAAAAACATTTTGAGGGAATGGAAAAAGGAATTTTGTCAGCCTTTCATTTTTATTCTTAAATTTTATTTTTTTCCTATATTTTACATGGGAATGGGTTGTTTCCATATTTGAGCAGAGCTGAGAATATTTTTTTAGCATCAACTTGTAAATGGTTAGTTATCTTCATGCCATGTAAGGTGTGTCAAGTCAATGAGACTGTTCAAGGCCTTTTTTAAAAAGGAAAATATACTGTCTAGATAAACATTGTGATTCCTATTGTCTTTTTCTTCAATAAATTACTCTTGTGATTGCAGTTATTTATAGTGGTTATACTGTCATAAGTATTGAAGATCTGTCTGGGCACAAGATACCCCAGACTGGAAGGATGCATTCCTCTGTATGCATTACTGAAAAAAATAAGTTTATGAGATGGAATTCCAGGGCAGTTGTAATGCAGGAATTTGCTTCTGACTGTTTGTACGCTACATGGTTTGCATGCATGAAGCACGAACATGTGTTCAGGGCCAGGTTCTTGCTGGATATATGTGGTTTGAATATTTGCTTTTGGCTCTGGCTCTTCTAGAATCATAGAACAGTTTTGGTTGGAAGGGACCTTTAAATGTCATGTAGTCCAACGCTGCTGCTATGAGCAGCATCTTGAACAAGGTCAGGTTGCTCAGAGCCCCCTCCAGTTTGCCCCAGCCTTGGAAACATTCAAGATCATCTACCAGCTGTCTGGGCAACCTGTTCCAGTGTTTCACCACCCTCACTGTAATTTTCTTTTCCATTATATCTAGTATAAATCTACCTTCTTTTAGTTTAAAACCATTACCCCTTATCCTATTGCAATCAGCTCTCCTAAAAACTCTGATCCCATCTACTAAGTACTGAAATAGTAGATGCTGCCATAAGATTTCTCTGGAGCAGTCTCCTTTCCAGGCTGAACAACCCCAACTGTCTCAGCCTGTCTTCATAGGAGGGGTGCTTCAGCTCTCAGTGTCAGTTCCCTGGACTCGCTCCAGCAGGTCCCTGTCTTCCTGGGTTGGGGGCTCCAGAACTGGACATGGTACTGCAGGTGGGGTCTCACAAGAATGGAGTAGAGGGAGAGAATCGCCTGTTTTTGGGCTGCAAGTGTATGTTGCTGGGTCATGGCCAGCTTTTCTTCCACCAGGACACCCAAGTCCTCTGCAGAGTGACTCTCAATCCCTTTGTCCCTAGCTGGTCTTGATCCTGTGAGTTGCCCAACTGAGGTGCAGGACCTTGCACTGTGTGCAGACCTGTATGTGTTGTGCATATGCAGATGCATGGGAAGATCAAGTGATGTGATTACTGTAACTTTGTGGTAAGAACCTTTATCTTGGTTTTTAATGTGGCCAGCAGCCACATTAATGCGTTAACTCAGCTGTGGTGCATAATTTCTTGGGAGAGTGAGCTAATTTTTCTTACTGGGATGAGAACTTAAAAGATAATTGTAGTTTTCATTGTATGACTAAAATCCCTATTATAATAAAACTAATGCCTTCACAATTGCATGCATATGTGTGTATCCACACAGTGTTCATTGTACTCCAAGAAGCATAGCCTTTCTTAACTGCAAGTGTTTTTATATGCCCTTTTCACATTAGACTCAGTTAACATGTGGCAAAATTTTCATGAGTACTAGTGACTTGGATATGTTGCAATAGGTCACTTTATCTTCAGTGTATCATAAAACAGAACACACACGGGAAGTGAGAAGGTTATGGGAACATGCTTCCAAGATCAGAGTTTAAGCAGCTAACAATTATGGGGGGGGGGAAATGGTTGAGAAAATAAAATGGTAAAAAATTCACATTTTCAGTCTGAAATGTGAGCATTTTGATTAAAACCATTTGAGTACTCTAGAAACACTAGTACATGGAGGTGGTTTGGACTTTTTTAAACACAGGTTTTTTTTGGCAGATGCCTCCATTTGAAGTTCAGAGATTCTTTTGTATTAAATAGTAGATGCCTAATTAGTGGTTTAGAATTGGAGGAATTTCAGTATAAGCAAAGAGGAAACCTTAAAATGTTAATCTCTTCATTTTACTTTGTGTACTGTCTTAAAGCAGTAAATGTTGGAGATGAAACAATTTCCATTGTTATTGAATCAGTTCTAGTGCAAGAACATTAAAATGGAAATCACTGAGAATACGTGTGTGAATTTTTGTACATTTATTTATAGAATAATGATATGCTTATCTTTTTTACATTACATGATAAGCAGTCTTGTTTTTGTGATTAAGTCATTATCTATTTTAATTACATTTTTACATTTTTATCAAGCTAAGCAACATTTCATTTGTGACTCATACAATGCCATTATAAAGTGTGTTTGTAATGAAGACTTGCTTTATGAAGGCAAAATAACAAGCACAGTAACTATTTCTTCACCATCACTGGGAAATGCTCTGAGTTCCATTAGTTATTTAGACAAGAATCATATTTCAGGAGTAATACTTCGCATTAATTCAGTGGGAGATGTTTTCCTTAAGTATTTTCTAATTGAAAAAAAGGAAATATATTCTTATTTTGATATTATACCAATTTAGCAAGAAAGTGAACAGCATAATTAAAATAAAGATAGAATTGTAGTAAAGCAAATGAATTCAGACATTCCTGTTGCAATCAAGTAATTTTTTTTCTTTTTAGTGTTTGTGCATAATCTCTGTATTATACATATTGTTACTCTTCTAAAAGAATTCCAAGTAATATTTAAGGCTAATGGCTGAATACAAAATCAAACCACCATCAGTGAGTTTATTACCTGTTGAGTGAAGCTGCCTGCAAGTGATAAAGCAATTGCAGAATTTATAGGATAAATCACATGGCCTTTAGCCCCAAGCAGAGCAAACATTGAATTTGGAGCAGGTGCCTGAGAGCTTTGTGCAGGCAGTTGCTGAGGGTCTTTGGAGCTGGCCCTCCCCCAGTCTCCTGTGGCAGCCTGGGCTAGTGCTTCACCAGCCTCATCCCCAGAAGCTTTGCCTACACAGATTTTAAAGAACCTACTTATTGGAAGTCTGTGTATTAATGTCTGTTTCATTTAGCTTTACCATAATTCAGTAAAAGGAATGTAGCTATACTATGATGAGGGAACCTGCTTCCTCACTCTTGTAGCAGTGTATCTCTGCTGAGACGCTGTATTAATGAATTATTTTTTTTTTTTAATCAAAGTATCACTCAGTTTGAAATACTTTAATAAAACTGAACTAAGGAGGATGAAATCCATTCAGAAAGTTTTTCCTGTTCTTTTTCTGTTTCTTGGTATAGAACTGCATGACTGAATGTTCTGTTCATTTGGCAGTTTGGACTGCTACTTGAGTTCTGATACGAAGTTCAGGATTGTTATGAACTCAGAAGGACTTCTACCTTCAGATTTTTCTTTACTTTAAACTGCATAATGAGGTAAAATAATTCAAGTTTACCACAGACACAGTTGGGTTCCTTAACAATGATAAAATGTGCCAGCATTACTTCTATTTTTTTAATTACTTGCTTATCAGTTGCATCATTTGCTATTGTGCATGTAAATCATTATTTTAATATGAGTGCACTATAAGCCAAATCCTAAACTCATGCATGTGTAGGCTGAATTTGAGATGAGGCAGTAAGGAAAGCCTAAACTTCATGTATACTACCTTAAGATTTTTGGCCAGGACACACCAGCCAGAATGGGGCTGTGTCTTCGGTCAATAAAGTCCTGAGCTTGGAGTCAAGAAGATATCTTTTGACTTGGTGATAGCTTCCTGATTCCCCTTCATCCAAGAGGATAGTGCATGTTCCAGCTTGTACTCATGGTCAGATGCCAGTTGGCATCAACACACACAACTCCTTAGATTTCGGGATACTGTTGTTTGCATCCTATTCTTTCTACTGTCACATTGCTCAGTGGGGCACCCAGAAGAGTCATGCAGAAGTTGTTTCTGTTCCTAGTTAGTTTAGGTAGCTTGGTGGTTTGTGCCAAGAGGTGTATCAGTGTTAAAAGGATTTTTGCTCTTCTGTCCTTCAGTGTCTTGATTGATTTGTGCCTCTATTGTTTATTCTTTCCACAATTCAGTTTATTTCAAAGACAGTTTTGTCATGTAAAATTCCATGTAATTATCTATGCTGAGGCCAATTGAGGGAGGAGCTTGTTGCTCTTTCTCGACTTGTCAAGACTGAGCTATTGTGCTGAGCATTTAACAAAACCTTCACACTTGTTTCTTTTCACACTGTTGCCAGTTCAGTGAACAGAACTGTCTCTAGTTTAAAGACGTAATAGCAGGTATTTGATATATATATATATAAAATAACAAGCAGTCACGCTATCTGCATTTTAAAGCAGGAACATTTTTCCTATGTCCCTTTCTAGTATCTTAAGTTCAGTGTATTGTCCCTCGCATCCTTCAGAGATCAGCACACCAAAAGGAGGTCACACTTCCAAAAATTTAATACTGCTTCCCCTTGCTATTGTTGAAAATGTTTGTGTTTTGGCCTTTCTTCTTGCCCTTGTAATCAATTAATGATTCTGTTGAGGTTCAAGAGAGGGGTCTGTACTGTGGCTACATCCCAGTTGTATTTCTGATTGAAAGAAATTGGGAAAGAGAAGCACAGTTATTCCCACAAGTATTGAAGAAAATATTTTTTAAGGGATTATAGGAACACTTGGAGAAAAAAATACGTCTTATTATAATTGTATTTTAAAGACAGATGAGAGAAAATTGCTTCAGTATACAATTCCATTCTTATTATTTGCCTTTATTTTAGACAACTTGATTTTTTTTATGTTGACAAATAACTGATTTGTGAATACAACAGAATGAGTGAAGGAAGTCGAAAGATAATTAAAACATTTCCTAGGACTTATATTTGTTCAAATGTTTTTGCCCTTGTTACTTTGAGAAAGTTAATATGCTGCTTAAAGACAAAAGAATGAGACTCCTTAGGTATATTGAAGAGGAACAATATGAAGGGGAGTGTCAAAGAGGCAGGCAGTACCTCTTTACAGAGTATTTTGCTGTCTCTTACCATCAGGCCAGCTCATTCTGTTCATAGGGACACTGTGGCAAAAGCCCAGGGGCAGCTGAAGATTTCTAGACAGCAGCTTGTAAGCCTCACAAGTTACCTGTGAAAAATTGTTGTGGTATTTTTTTTATCAGTACATTAACTCTGAAAAATGCAAAATGATTGTTTTATCCCTTATCTGTGATGCATAATTGTATCTAAAAAGTGTATTTAAAAACCAAGTGTTGAGGTGTTCTTGCAGAGCAATAACGTGTTTCTGCTTCTCAGCTTCTACTTAGTGGAATACAGGCACCTTATAATTTCTGTTCTTGTAACTATTGAGTTGCTTGCCTGCAAAAACTACTGTGTAGCTCTGCAATGGAGTGTGGGTCTGTAATTAGTAAAACACGGGTATTAGGTTAGTGCCAGTGATGTATCTTGGCCTATTTATGTGTGTACTGGATGAGATGTCAGAGTGGTCCACAGGACAAATAATTGATTACACATCAGAAAATATGCTTTTGTCTACTGCAACCACTTTATTCTATCAGCTTTTAGAAGATGTAGCAAGAAAAAAGAGAAAAGAATAAAGTGTAGATGAAGCTTTTCATATTTGTCCAAAACTTTTTGGCTTTAAAGGAATGGCAATTTTTATCTAATTTTTTTAAGAGATGTTTGTCTTCCATGTTGCTTAATTCATAATGGAAGTGTTAGCAAAAAGTCTGTGTTCTGAGCCATGAAATTCAAGCAGCTGAGGTGAAGCAAAATTGAAGAGGTGATATTCTGACTTTCCAGTTTTCTTTAGTTTATTCTTACAGTTAGTATTTCTCATCAGTAGGTGACAGGATGTGGAATTTGTCATGCATAGACGCAATAGTAAAGAAATTTAATTGCATATGATCTTTTCTGTGTAACTTTTTTAACCTAATATTTTTAAATAGATAAATCCATCTTAAAAATTAGGGAAGAGCTAACATAATAAGAAAATAATCGAACATCCTTAATGAGAAAAGGTAGGCTTATAAGTGTAATTGCATCCCTTCCCCTCCCTTACAGAAAAAAAATAAAAAGCTCAGGCAGAAAAAAAAGAAATCTTTGTTCCTAAAGTTCTTTTCCAACCAAAACAATTCAGTGATTCTATCTTGAAATACTGATAAGTGCATTTCATCTGCTTTTGGATTGAGGGTAGGATGAGACTGCATGAGACTGTGTCACCTTGTTAGCAATGAGAGGAGGAAGAACCTTTAGAAAACTGAATATGTTCTGTTTTGCTAGAATATATGAGTATGGGGACAGTGTAGGAGGGCTTAACCTGTGCTTTCTCCTATCCATCCTTCAGAGAATCCAAAGTCTGAAATGCAAAACGTTATAGGAGATAATAGAATTCTAATTTTAAAAGTTTAGGAATCAGATGGTGTAAAGGTCATCTACCCCTGTTTAAATTAATTGTCCAATTTGCAAAACTGCTGTGAGTTCTCCGTTCTCAGCCTGTCTTACCAAATCAGCCTCTAAAAACTTCAAATTCACCGAATTCATTTTTTCTGTAGTAGGAAAATGACTGTTCCATGTGTTAACTTCATTACTTGTGCAGTCATAAAAAACATAATTTAAATAATGATGCTCTTTTTAAAGTAAACAAAGAAGACAAATGTCTTAAAGCCTGTTCCTGCTAACAGTTTAAAAACACTTCAGAAAAACAGAACCTGTCTGCAGTAGTCTGCTTCAGCTATGATTAATGTTCATTCTTAGACTTGTAAAACTTTACGGTAGCTGATCAGATTTCAGTTCATCAGGACAGAATTGAAATAAAAGCAAGTTATATTTAGACACCTAAATTGTAGATATTGAATGATTCTTCCTGGGCTGGTTTTGTCTTGGAGAAGTTTAACATAGTGCTTAAAATGCACTGGTATGTGCTGAAGAACAATTTCTGAAGAAGGTCAGGATGTTTTCTGTGATTTAGTTAGCATGTGCAGTGATTTATTTGTGAGTTGGTACTGGATTGAATAAAGTTATATTAATTTACTTCGATAGCCTGAGAATTTTTTTCTCTGCCAAGTACTTTGTCAGAAAACATGAACTCCTATATTTGCAACTGACAATAGTAGTAAGCATCTTCTTCTCTAGGAGCATGTTTGGAAAGAGGTGCTTAGAAACCATCTGTGATAGCATTCCAAATTGCAAGGCATGCTCAGCCTTGGGTTTGTTAATTTATTTTTGTAATTTGTCAGCTTTTATTTTGTACAGTAAGAAAAAAAAAGTGATGGGTTCAGGAAGCATAAGCAGAAGTGTTACAGCAATCCTAAAGGATCCTGTTAGTATTTTCAAACTTGAACTAATGAGGTTTGAGTTCTGGCCAGAAAAATTGGTATGTTGAGAAACCTCAGATTCCACTGACTTTAATGGAAATTTGCAGCATTTAGTGCCTTTGAACATCAAGCACTTCACTGAGAATGTAAAACTCCAGTTTTTTACAAGCACGTTTGAGTCTTCAATCCTCATTCCTAAATCCAAGATAATTACATTGGTTGTGTCTAGAATAAAATAAGACAAAACCTCCTTTATACCATTTGGTCACTTACAGTTATCTGTTTTTTCCTTTTCTCCAAGTTGACTGATCTTGTCAGGAGTTCATGATGAGCTTTTTGGGAAGGCTGTTTGTCCATTTTTATGTATTCTGTATGGCTCTGAAAATGTGAGCCTGTATGAAAAGCATGTAGTGTTTGCCTTGTTCTTACATCAGAAGAATTTTTTCTTTTGTCCATTTTATGCTTGTTTCCAAAGGCTTAAAATGCAAGCTTTGTTTCTGCAATAATGGCTTAGTGTAGGCTTACATTGTTGATCCCCTCAGTAGATGCAATGTAATCCACTTTGGTAATGTGAATTTTTAAACAATCATCAGCCTTTGCTGTTAACCCTTCTATACTAATGGTAATACCCTAGAAGAACTACAAAGGAATTTGGTGCTCAAGCTTAACACAAGGCTTGAAGGACACTTAGTGGAATTTACATTCTTTAGTCTAGTCGCAGTGAATTGCAGACCTGATGTTGAACTTGATTGGTACTGTATTCAGTATAAAGTAGTTGATTGTAAGTTGATGCTGAAATACAACTTTGCAGGAGATTTCTTCAGGAAAATATGAAAAATGCCTTGAAAGGTCCTTTGCAATGAAATGCTCCTTGAAGACTCTTCTGTCCTTTTCTTTTGTTTGCTATTTAACTAGGTCAGTAATGTACTTTTCTCAGAATGCTTGTTTCTTCTTTAAACTAGATACAGATACCTACTGAAAAAGGTTATGCAAGAAGTATTCAGGCATTTTTGTGTTGAATAATTTTATTTTTGTATAAAAATGGGGAAAATACTTAGGATGTGTTTCTTTTGAATTAGTCCTGCTACAATATGAAAAAACTTCCATGATGCCTTATAGTGAAAGTTTTAAATTGCCATTTCTCTCCCTTTTTTTCATTCTCACTACTTTACTGTTCTACCTACCTCAGTTCTTGTTTGAGAAAGCTGCTCAGCCAAATAAAAACTGACTTGATTACAGTGCCTATGACTTTTATTATGAAGATAACACAGATGGTTGGATTTTGTGTCTCAGCAAGGAGAATTACTGGCCTGGGGACTCATAACCCCACTGCAAAGACCTGTCAAAGTTAGTGCTTTCTGTCTCCCCTTGGAGTATATTAGGTATCTCTTGTGAGGCAGAAAAATGAAGACCTCTCTTCTGTTTGAGTGCACTGTGGGAAACTACTCCATGCTTATTGAGACTCAGGTTTTATGAGGAATCACTGAAGGACTACTGACAGTGACAGTAACTTAGCTAACATCCTCACTGCCAAATTATTAGCTCTGTCTTGCAAGCTGAAATATCTTGCAATTAAAAAACAAAAGCCATCTGGCTTTGTACATCTCAGTGAAGTAGTATATTTTTTGTGTTTTGTAGGTAAGAGCAAGTGGTTAGGATAAGTGCATGAGGGAAGACTAATTCATCAAGAAACATTAAATCCTATAGTGCAGATTTTCTCTGTGGTCTTAAGGAGTAGAGAGTAATTCAAAATGCCATTCACCTTCTAAAACTTTTTTTAAAAGCATTATCACAGTGCTTCTAGGAATGAGCATAGATCCTTAGCAGGGACAATGCCAGCCCAGGCAGCTCCAGTCTTATGGTGCCTGAAAATAGCTAGCAATTGAGAAGATACACAAGATATGCTAGAAATAAAGCCCCCCAGCCACCCCTCACGCCCCCTTTTGACTATATGAAAAAGGACAGTCATCTTGGGTTAACCAAACAATCAAGGAGTCTGCAATAGAGTTAATTAAAGGATTTTAATAACCAGTGTGAACAGAACAGCTGAAGGCAGAAAGAGGGGAGGTTTGTAAAACTGTGCTCTGTGACACAGGAGTATCACCAGTTGGAGATTACTGCTTGGGAGACCAAGACATTTTTATCTTCCCATGGTTATGTCCACATGAATTGAGTTGATTATTTACTACTTTCAGTTCTTGTAGATATACTGAAGTGTGCTCTTGATGGTCAGGTAGTGAGGTGGATCATGAACTGGTTGAAAGGAAAAGTCAGAGTTGTGGTCAATGGGACAAAATATAGTTGGAGGACTGTGACTAGTGGAGACCCTCAGGGATTGGTAATGGGGCTGGTACTATTCAATATTTTCATCAACAACCTGGATGAGGGAACAGTGTGCCCTCAGCAAGTTTGCTGATGACACTAAACTGGGAGGAGTGGCTGACACACCAGAAGGCTGTGCTGCCATTCAGCGAGACCTAGACAGGATGGAGAATTGGGTGGGGAGAAACTTGATGAAATTCAACAAGGGCAAGTGTAGAGTCTTACATCTGGGGAAGAACAACCTCATGTCCCAGTACAGGGTGGGGTCTGACCTGCTGGGGAGCAGTGTAGGAGAAAGGGACCTGAGGGTCCTGGTGGACAGGAGGATGACCCTGAGCCAGCAATGTGCCCTTGTAGCCAAGAAGGCCAGTGGCATCCTGAGGTGTATTAGAAAGGGTGTGGTTAGTCGGTCAAGAGTGGTTCTCCCCGCCCTCTATTCTGTCTTGGTGAGGCCACATCTGGAATATTGTGTCCAGTTCTGGACCCCTCAGTTCAAGAAGGACAGGGAAAGGAAGGAAGGTTCAAGAAGGACAGGACAGGCTTGAAAGAGTCCAGGGCAGAGCAACAAAGATGATTAAGGGAGTGGAACATCTCCCTTATGAGGAAAAGGCTGAGGGAGCTGGGTCTCTTTAGCTTGGAGAAAAGGAGACTGAGGGGTGACCTCATCAATGTTTACAAATATGTAAGGGGTGAGTGTCAGGAGGATGGAGCCAGGCTTTTTTCAGTGATGTCCAGTGATAGTTGTTTCTGATGGAGCCAGGCTTTTTTCAGTGATGTCCAGTGATAGGACAAGGAGCAGTGGGTGCAAACTAGAGCACAGGAGGTTCCATGTAAATATGAGAAAAAACTTCTTCCCTGTGAGAGTGACAGAGCCCTGGAACAGGCTGCCCAGAGAGGTTGTGGAGTCTCCTTCACTGGAGACATTCAAAACCTACCTGGACGTGTTCCTGTCTGATATACTCTAGGTGATCCTGCTGTGGCAGGGGGGCTGGACTAGATGATCTTTTGAGGTCCCTTCCAACCCCTAAGATCAGTTCTGTGTTTAGGACTTTGTATACTTTCACACTGGAGTGAAACTTCAGCATTTCGATGATTGTGAAAAAGGACGAATTCCTACAGCGTGTCAGTAAAGAATTTTGTTTCTATTTATTCTTTAGAACTGAAAGCAGTCAAAGTAAGCATCCCTGAATTAAGCCAAATATGGCAATTAATGCTGACAGGCAGGTGTTTGAATATCATGTTGGTAGTGTTAATTTTTTAATGCTTTTTTCATAAAAGGCTTTATTTCTTAAAGGTGTAATGCCAGTTAAGAGAAACCTTTTTAATAGCTGGAAATACTGAAGAAATTCAGATCTGAGTGGCACTGGTCTGGAACAACTACAATGTGAGAAAGGCTGAAATGTGCAATACGTGAATGTGTGAATATGTATGATGGTATTTCTGATTTTTCCTGTCCCCCAAATGTGGGTATTGTGCATGTTGTCTCTTGATGCTCCATCCTGTGTCTGATAAGCCTGTATGAGTTGTGGGTAAAGGTTTATGAAGTGTCTCTCAAAATGGGTTTTAGTCCCATAAAGTCTCACAAACTGCTACTTCTTGTGCTGAAAGATGAAGATGGTAAGGATGTGTCTAAAAATTACAGCCAAGGGGTGATGAGTTGGGAGTTGTTTCTGATTTTGTATGTATGTTTGTCAGAAACTCTATGCAAGGAAAACTACGAATTACTATGGTACTTCTCTGCTTTTTTTTTTTTTTAATGTTCATTTTATATTGAAATTCCTAAGAGCATTCATCCAGAGCTAATAATAGAAATATTTAAAACTTTATGAGCTTAGATACATAGATTAATACTTGTATGATTTGCTAGTTACTGCCTGGACAGATTACTCTGCTTAGTTGTAGTCCAGCACAAACAAAGGATTACCCTTTGAGAAAATCTGATTACTTGAAAGTGATGATCTGCAGTTGTATAATGTCAAAATCATTGGAGGCTTTAAAAGAAAGAGGTAATCTCTGGCTCTTCTGGGAGAAGAGGCCAGAGTCAGTATCTAACTGCAGGAGAACGTATGTTATACATTCCATATAAAGGAGGGGTATATGTTATTCCATATAAAGGAAGGGTAAAATATTAAATGAAATGCTTGACTGTGGGAAGTTTTTCACAAAGCTAAAGAGCAAGATTTGATAGGAGTCAAAGAACCAAAAAATTGCTGAGCTGCTTGATAAAGACCTCTGTCTCTTCTGCTGCCTAAAATTCTCCAGGAGGCAATACTTATATACAAAATGACCTAATTAAACTAAAAGTATCAATAATGTTTATAGGTGAGGGGAAAATACTAAAAAGAAATGTGTTCACTGAAACATACTATGTTTAAGAGGGAAATGTCCAATACAGTTAAAATAAGAGGTAATTGCCTATGCAGCAACCATATCCATTCTATTAGTGTGTTGCTGGATATTTGCTCGATGTTCAGCCAGGATGTTCCTGAAAAAATATTTTTTCTATAAATAACATTTTAAGACTCTACTGTACAGTATGTGCATTTCAGACCTAAAGTAGAACACAGCAGGCTGTTTATTCTGGTCAAGTTGATATTAGGGGATATCAATAACAGGTATATCTACTTTCAGTGCATCTCTCTTGCAGAAAGATGTGGACAATTTAAAAGAGCAGTCTGGTGGAGAATAAGTTGGAGGTTTAGTAAAAGCAGTGAATCAGATGAATTTGAAATAATTAGTTTAGAAAAAGGATTCAATGGTATAGCAGCTTTGAAACATGAAGGCTTGAGGGAAAGCTGGAAATTCAATCAGTGGAGGAAGCAGGAA
>NW_009953806.1:303322-311700 GCF_000747805.2 Chaetura pelagica
GCAGGAATGGTATTTGAGTTAAATAAAAAAAACAAAAGGAGTTGATTGCTGAGATAAGCTGCTTGTGAGGAGTGCCTACTCAAGCCTACTGAAGGTTTACCCTCTCTCCCTAGAGCTGAGCTTAGAAGAGAATTTAGGAAAATGGGAATTTTTCAGAATTGGTATGATATACTGGGTTGCTATTGAGTTCTTTCCAAATTGTTTATTTGCATAATTTCTGGTATTACAATTTGAGTCATACAGCAGGATGCTGTAACAGTAACTATTTCATATTGCATGAATATAGATTATGTAGGAAAGAATGAATTTCAATTGTATTAAGAAAAATATGAAAGCTTTTACAGAAATCTGGAAAGAGGCCCTCATAGCTACCACTGAAGAAAAATTGTGGTATTAGAAACATTTACAAAGCTCTCTGCTACAGAACATATGGGTTCAACATGCCTAGTGCTTGTCCAGCTGGGAGCTTGGCATATTTATTGTGAGCTGTTACTACCTGCATGATCGAGAGGTCCACAGGCTGTTTGGAAGTGAATGCTGCTCTGCAGTGCCCTTGCTTTTTTGTTGAACAAAGCACTAGGAACAAGCAGCACAGGAATACTGTCACCTTGAAGAACAGGCGAAGTTTAAAATATTGTGATTATGTTGAATTTATTTGAGGGAGTAAAAGTAGTGGGCTGGATGTTTAACTTTCCTCTCAAAGGACAATTTTCTTTTCACTTTTAAAATATTTCTCCTTTTGCTGTTTTGGTTTTTTTTACTACCATGAGTTCCATTTTACTGTCACTCTGCTTCTTTTCAAGTTTTACACTGGAGTACAGATGCTGTACATTTCATAGAATCATGGAATCACTAAGGTTGGAAGGGACCTTAAAGATCATCAAGTTCCAACCCCCCATGCCATGAGCAGGGACCCCTGCCACTAGACCAGGTTGTGCAAAACCTCTGCCTATCTGGCCTGAAAAACCTCCAGGGATGGGGCATCAACACCCTCCCTGGGCAACCCATTCCAGTTGCTCACCACCCTTAGAGTGAGGAATTTCTTCCTAATATCTAACCTAAATCTCCCCTCTCTCAGTTTAAAACCATTACCCCTTCTCCTATCACTATCTTCTCTGATGAAAAGCCCCTCCCCAGCTTTCCTATAGCCCCTTCCATGTACTGGAAGGCTGCTATGAGATCTCCTCAGGGCCTTCTCTTCTCCAGGCTGAACAGCCACAACTCTTGTAGCCTGTCTTCCTAGCAGAGGTGCTCCAGGCCTTTGATCATCTTGGTGGCCCTTCTCAGGACCCTCTCCAACGTGTCCATATCTTCCTTGTGCTGAGGGCACCAGAAATGTACGCAGTATTCCAGGTGGGGTCTCACCAGAGCAGAGGGGCAGAATAACCTCCCTGGCCCTGCTGGCCACACTTCTTTTGGTGCAGCCCAGGATGTGATTGGCTCTCTGGGCTGTGAGCACACACTGGTGGCTCATGTCAAGCTTCTCATCCACTATCACCGCCAAGTCCTTCTCCTCAGATCTGCTATCCAGCCATTATTCCCTCATCCTGTATTTGTGCCTGGGGTTGTGCCAACCCAGGTGCAGGACTTTGCACTTGACCTTGTTGAACTTCATGAGGTTGGCACTGTTCCATCTCTCCAGCCTGTCAAAGGTTTGACCCCTGAGGGACACCACTCGTCACCTGCCTCCATTTGGACATTGAGCCATTTACCACAACTCTCTGGATGCAACCATCCAGCCAATCTCTTATCCACTGAGTGGTCCATCTGTCAAATCCATGCCTTGTCAGTTTGCAGACCAGGATGTCATGTGGAACAGTGTCAAATGCCTTGCACAAATCCAGGTAGGTGACGTCAGTTGCTCTCCCACCATCCACCGTCTCTGTGGCCTTGTTGTTGAAGGCCACCAGATTGGTCAGGGACAACTTGCCCTTAGTGAAGCCATGTTGGCTGTCACCAATCACCTCTTTATTTTCCATGTGCCTTAGCAGACTTTCCAGGAGGATCTGCTCCATGACCTTGCCAGGCATAGAGGTGAGACTGACCAGCCTGTAGTTCCCTGGGTCTTCCTTTTCCCCTTTTTGTTAAAAAGGGACTATGTTCCCTTTTTTCCAATCAGTGGGAACTTGACCAGACTGCCATGACTTCTCAAATGTGATGGACAGCAGCTTAGCAATTTCATCCGCCAGCTCCCTCAGGACCCGTGGGTGAACTCCATCTGGTCCCATAGATTTATGCACCATAGATTTATGCATTCATTTAGTTGAATCCTGTGTATTCTGTGGTGCTACTCTGTTGATTAACTGAGTATATATATATTTTTTTTTTACATGCTGCAGAGATTAATATTCTAGTAGAAAGGATAGGGAACTGTAGCAGTTCAAAATAGGTACTCATCATATTATGCCATTGATAGGAATTTAGCTTGGTTGGAAGTATTGATGTGCCACTGATGCTGCATAGTATATCTGTCATCTTCTGAGAAGGTTAACTAACAAAAAGACCAGATCAGATTGCAGTAGTTAATAAATAAATAAGTAAATAACCAAATAGCTGGGACGTTGCTGTTAGGTTTCACTTTCTTTTTTTTATATTGGGGTGAGGTATGGGGAGACTTGAATTTTTTCATAAGGTATTATAGTGAGAACTCTTGCTTATGGTCATGCTTAGCATATGTTGGTGAAAAGTTTTGTCTTTTTTTGTGCACTTATTTTTTACACACAGATTGTCAAAGCTCTAAAAAATAGACTTTTCTGAGTTTTTCTTGTGCTGAAGTGTTGTGTTTTAGTGATATGGATACACTGCAACATAATAAATGTAATTAAATTGATGAAATACCTGTAAACCCATTAGGAAAGATTAATCTTTCCATTAATATATTCTGAATTGAAAGTATTATGGCAGACTTCTAGTAAAGCTGAAAAAATTGTGGTTTTTTTAATAGCATAATAGAGTAGTTCCTTCAGGTGGCATGAACGCAATGGAGGATAATGGCATCTTGCTGATTTGTACTTTAAAACATTACATTAATTACTGATCTTCTGGATCAGTATGATTGTTTCCAGTAATGTCATGTGCCTACTCATCACTTCTTGTTTATTGGAAATTGAACAATTTTGGACAAGCCCCAAATTGCTTGGTATTTATTTTTCATCCAAAAGTAACAGTTTTTGATCACTTCTCTAATCTCTGTCCAAACCAAACCAGTTAGTTTTAGAGAGAGAATCATGCAGCTGATGAAGCAGTGATCTAGCACAGCAGAAACACACCGTGTGATGAATGACTGTATCAGCACTTGTTACTCACTAGATGAATACATAAGAGGGTTAAGTCTTCACTAAAAAATCCAGTATTATGATAAATTCAATGTCAGATGATGTAATTTATGATTATTTTAAAGAGATAAATACTAGTAAATGACAGAATAGCAATATGTTACTACAGTTTCTCCTAACACTCCCTATTAATCATTTTCACTTCAGAAGTGTCAAGCAGATTTTGTGGGCACACAAATGAGGAAAAGCCTGATCAGATGGATGGCATATGTACCTGATACATAGTGAAGAGAAAGGCATAAGCATCAAAGGCTTGCCAAAACTGACTTCCATGTTAATGTTATTAAACAGAAATTTAACTCTGTCTGCCCGAGATGTTTCAGAAAAATAAAAGAGAGAATGTGTCTTAAATGTGCACAAGTTCTTTCATCTGCCAGGACTGAGAGTTCATTTAAAAGGGTAACTGCATATGTGAGCCTGAAAAAGAACCATCTAGGACATTTATCTAATTTATAAATCTTTAAAAACACTGAATCTGCATTGTGACTATTTATTAGAAAATGTAGACTTGTAAGACAATAAGCTATTGAGTGGGTTTTATTTGTCTGATCCAGTTCTCTGGTCTACATTTGGCAGTAAACAAATATGATGGCAGAAACGTGCTAAATAAAAAATTATCATAATACCTTTTCAGAGAAATGTTGTTACGTTCTTTTGAAAATATAAGTCAGTTTGCTAGGAAGTTACTGCTTATTTATATGAAATGTAAGGGAGTTTAAGTTATGAATTGCTAGACTTTTAGACTCTAGTGCCTCCAAAAGTAGGAGTTAAACTGTAAAGCTGATGACTTTTTGCACTAGCTAGCAGACTTCCGAAATAAAGAAATTCAGCCATGGCACCACCATAACTGTACAAGTTGCATGATTTGGACACCACCCAAAAATGTTTCTGTCTTAATGGCATACCAGAAGAGACTGTGCCGTTGACTTGTATTTTCATGAGTACTGCTTTGTCAGATGTAATTTATCTGGAGATACTGGGAATTACTCTCCCTTGCATCGTAAGAATGCAACCCCTTTCTTCCCTCTCTTTTAAGCCCAAGTCATTGCTATATTATTTGTATTATGTCAGAGATGGCAGTGGGTTTTCAGAGAAATCCACTTTTCTGAGCATTTGGCAACCCTACAGTGAGACAGTCCATGATCTCAAGAGCATGCACAGATAATATTGGAAGTAAGAACCCAGGGAGGCATGTTGATTTGTTTGGTGTCATGCCGCTGATTCATACTGGTCAAAAGTACTCACGTTCTTCACAGTTTACTACTGTGACAGCCTGCTGTGTTGTCAGATTTTTGGGCTAAAACCAGTTTGTGGAATGTGGATATTGTTAATACAGAGTACCCTTAATGAAATAGTTTTCTTTTCTTGCCTTTCTTTATGATCAGAGGTTTTCTTTATCCCAGCTGTACAGATAAGGGACATGGCTCTCAATCCTCAACTCCAAGATTGTTGATCTTTTTATTCTGATTCACTTGTCTCCTTTTCATCATCTTTTCTATTGTTATACATATTGATCATCTACACTTCCTCCTCTTTTTGTGTTAATGCTTCTTGTGTGGAGGGAGGAAACTTTCTGATTTTCTGTCTTCTTGTGGATCATCTTCTTAGATCTAGCTCCTAGTAAATTTATTCATAATAAAAATTTATTCATAATAAAAATTTAATCTAACCTAATCACCCAGTATGCTTAAGTTCAGGACAAAAAAAAATTTGAAAAATCTTCTGAGGACCTGAGACAACTGAGATGTGCTATATAATTTTGGATTTTCAACTGAAGTGTGTATTTAGTGTTTTTTTTTCTAGCATTAGCTTTTTCTTGAGAAAACATACTTACCTGTGTACCTCCTTGGCACGGCTTTTATTTGATATGTTTGCTGTGATGTTTCATGAAAAAAAAAGTCTTATTTCTTTTATTTATTGCAAGAAGACAAAAATCCTGTTCGCTTTTCCCAGAAATTATTGTTAACTAAGTGGTTTCCACTGAAAAGCATTATATGGCCTCTTTTAAATTATTGGATTAAATAAAATTTAAAATTGCCTTTTGAGTGCTTTTGTATTAATTTCTGCCATTAGCAAAGTATGCTTTAAATATTGCTTTGCCACTCTTAATGGACCTAAAAGTTTGTATTTTTGAAGGATGAAAAATGGTTAGGAGGTGGAAGTAACAGTGAGTGTATCTCAGCATCCTAATTATTTTTAATGTAGCCTCTTGAAGTTGATGTCCAGAGACAAAAGACTTATCACTGCTGTTTAAGTAAGTGCTAATAGTGCTGTTAGTGCTTTCATACTGCTCTTATTTAGGGAGCAAAAAATGAAACTATAACACTTTTTCCTTGTCAACTGACAGTAATTGGTCAGAATGATCCCACCAGTGCTGTCTCTCTGCAGTACTTAGGGTATTTGGAGACTGCCAGTAGCTGGTGTGAAGTCTATAACTTTCTCTGTGGCTTTCTTACTCTTAGCCAAACTGTGTCAGTTTTGTACCCAGCTGGTTTTGTTTCTGTTCTTTTAACAACCTTTGTTTGCTACCGTACTTTATAAAATCACCTAACTTGAAAAGGGTGAGGTTGTTGTGGTGAGGTTAGTATTTCTCTTGATTCGGTCTGAACTATATTAGTTTTTTTCTCTTTGATAAAATGTTCTGTATTGTTGCATAGTTTAGAACAACGTCTGACAGCAAAACATTCAACCATGCCCTTTTTCAACAAACCAGTGTTTTTTGGCCTTTTTTTAGCAAGTAAAGTATCTTCTGGTTAATTGGTTTAGAGACTTCATGTGGTAGTTCACAGAGGTGTGCAGGTATTCTTGGTGTTGGCCATGGGGCAAGAAATTAAATGGGCTTTTTGATCTGTCTGAATGCTGGTGTCTACTCTGACATTCCCCATCATCATCACCCATTGCTTGGAAAAAATGGCATGAGAATGGGCAAAACTATTAGCTCATTTGGATGAGCCAACAGTCTCTTTTCTTATGTTGTTTACACATTTACATATAGAGGTATAAAACTGTTAAAAATAAACAATTGCTTTCAGTCATCAGCTTCTGGCATAGCTGCCTAGTAGTCCAATTTAGAGGATAACAGAGCAATTTCTACAAGATTAGCTCCTTGTGAATTGCACAGAGTAATTCTTT
The DNA here is from genome assembly GCF_000747805.2 of Chaetura pelagica. Taxonomy (NCBI): domain Eukaryota; kingdom Metazoa; phylum Chordata; class Aves; order Apodiformes; family Apodidae; genus Chaetura; species Chaetura pelagica. The sequence continues at coordinate 309,790 of NW_009953806.1, forward strand.
CTGAAATTTCTTGGTTCCAACACATTTTCATCTTATAAATCAGATCAATGCATTGAAAATACAATTAAATCATAGAGGTATAAAACTGTTAAAAATAAACAATATAAATTAATCTTGAACCACTACATGTAGTGATTTGGCAGTGTACCTGGGATGAGAAAAGCTGATTTTAGAATCTACACCTACCTTCCTAATTTAGAACATTCTTGATTGCTTTCAAAAATTTCCATTTTTTAAAAGTTAGTTTAAATACTTGATGGATCTCTCTGCTTCTCCTGGACCTCATTGATTTTTGTAACTTAATATTGCTGTGTTTTGATTTATTTTATTTTACACGGATGGACTTTACTGCTGTATTTTAGAGAACATTTGAAAAAAACCTTAAGTGAAGGTTTTCTGTGTTGACTGTTTATACTCACATAGCAGGTTCTAGCATTACTGGTCTCAGAACTGTTGTATTTTGGTATTAACTCCTGTAGAGAAGTAGGACATGAAGTAGGTGCACACTGTCAATCTAGTTTGCCAAGTATAAGTAATAGAAATACTAGAAATATAAACTTATAATGATTTATAGTTATAAATAAGGGTAAGGATACATCCATCTCAACCCTTCTTACCATCTCTCTACACATAACACTGTATTCAAATTATCTTTTAATTTTTATAACATTTATAATTTTTTTGCATAAAGCAACACATTCAAAATCTGACTGCTAAATGTCTCTTTTTGGTTCATGATTTCAAGGATGAAATTGATAACCCAGCCCAAGCACATTTACAGCAATGCACACAGCATGGGAAAAAAGAGGAAGAGCTGGAAGCCCTGTGTGCAAACAGGGCTCACTAACGGGTTAGTAACCATGCCAATGGTTGGGTCAGCTAGTCAGGCAACCACACTGGAGCTTAAATGCCTTTATACAAATGCACATAACATGGGGAAGAAACAGGAGAAATTAGAGATGAGGGTGAGCCTGCAGGGCTGTGATCTCATTGGCATCACTGAGACCTGGTGGGATGGCTCCTATGACTGGATCATCAGAATGGAGGGTTACAAACTCTTCAGGAAGGACGGACAGGGGAGACGGGCTGAGGGTGTTGCCTTTTATGTCAAAGACCAGCTGGAGTGCATGGAGCTCTCCCTGGGGATGGATGAGGAGCCAACAGAGAGCTCATGGGTTAAGATAAAGGGGAAGACAGGCCAAGGTGACATCACGGTGAGGGTTTGCTACAGGTAGCCTGAGCAGGAGGATAATATAGATGAGACACTATATGGACAGATAGGAGCAGCTTCATATTCACAAGCTGTGGTCCTCATGGGAGACTTCAACCACCTTGATATCTGTTGGAAGAACAACTCTACTAAACACAATCCAGGGGGTTCCTAGAATGCAAGGATGATAACTTCCTTTCCCAAGTAATCAAGGAACCAACAAGGAGAGGTGCTATGCTGAATCTTGTCCTCACTAATGAAGAAGGGCTGGTGAGGGGTGTTAAACTCAAGGGCAGTCTAGGTTGTAGTGACCACAAAACGGTGGAGTTCAAGATCCTTAGGGCAGCAAGGAGGGCTCACAGCAAGCTTACTACCTTTGACTTCAGAAGGGCAGATCTCAGCCTTATCAGGGATCTGCTCAAGAGAGTTTCTTGGGATAACATCCTGGAGGGTAGAGGGGCCCATGAAAGCTGGCTGATAAATTGAAGGATCACCACCATGCCCAAGTGCATTGCACCCCAACTAAGAGGAAGTCAAGTAGAAACTCCTAGAGGCTGGCATGGATGAGTAAGCAGCTCCTAGAAAATCTCAAACTGAAGAAGGAAGCACGCAGGGGGTGGAAGCTGGGGCAGGTATCCTGGGAGGATTACAGAGAGGTTGTCCAAGCAGCTAGGGATCAGGTTAGGACAGCCAAATTCCTG
>NW_009953806.1:312819-317378 GCF_000747805.2 Chaetura pelagica
AGTAAGACAGGCTACAAGAGTTGTGGCTGTTCAGCCTGGAGAAGAGAAGGCCCTGAGGAGATCTCATAGCAGCCTTCCAGTACATGGAAGGGGCTATAGGAAAGCTGGGGAGGGGCTTTTCATCAGAGAAGATAGTGATAGGAGAAGGGGTAATGGTTTTAAACTGAGAGAGGGGAGATTTAGGTTAGATATTAGGAAGAAATTCCTCACTCTAAGGGTGGTGAGCAACTGGAATGGGTTGCCCAGGGAGGGTGTTGATGCCCCATCCCTGGAGGTTTTTCAGGCCAGATAGGCAGAGGTTTTGCACAACCTGGTCTAGTGGCAGGGTTCCCTGCTCATGGCATGGGGGGTTGGAACTTGATGATCTTTAAGGTCCCTTCCAACCTTAGTGATTCCATGATTCTATGATCCTGCGTTTTCTTTTCCTACTTCCAAGTCTTTATCTCACCCTTGCCCCATCAATGTATCACCACTTAGTAATTTGCATACAGATATAACATTTTGAACATTTTGTCCTGTTCATTATTGTTATATCCTGTTTTGAGTTCTTTGTATTTTAATATACTTCTTTTTATGAGTTTGGAAAACAAGTGTTCTCAGTATGTGTCATTCTTTATTTAAACAGGAATTAACTTGAGTAGAATAGCAAGTGGATAAAATGAGCTGTTTTCATCCAGCTAAATGTTTAATCTAGCGGAACACTACTTATTGTATTCACTTGACAGGGTTAGTAATTATATTTAGGGAAGGCATATTGTTTCTTTCTGCCATGCTGCCATAAAATAAAGGTTTGTTGATTGTTGTTGAAAAAAATGGGCCTTCTTTGTATTGTAATATTCTAAAAATAGAATTGAAGTTTCTAGTGGAATCTTACATGCTCCAGGCGACCGTTACGGTTTATAGCAACTGATGTTACATACATTTCTGAAATGGTGCTTGTGTGTCAAACACGTAGAATTTTCAGGCTTTTCTTTCCTGTCTTAAAACCAACTGTGTCATTATTCTCTTTCTTCTCCATTTTCCTACCAATTTGGTTTCTGTTGCATGATTTATGAGTACTTGTTGTAGTCTTTTGTGTTGATAGTGTTTACCCATCTAGGCTGTCTTAATTTTAGCCCAGAATAATGTGTCTTTTGGCCAGTTTGCTCTGTCCTGTCAATCTCTGTTTCCTGAAATCAAAATGTGCAAGGAATTTAGCACCTCTGAAGTGATTCCAGAAAGAGGTAACGTCATTGAATCCAATTACTTACCCTTGTTGTTGCAACAAAGTAATGCTAAGATCAAGAAAAATCCAAAACCAACAATTTAACAGTCAGAGCAATTTGAAAGAATCAGGATTCACTTCTTGTTTAACATACCTAAAGAAACAATGTTCCTTTCTTCTCATGGACTTAAAAACATTTTCTCTACAGTTTTATATTTTTCCTTTTTGTTAGTCTGTGAGGAAGGATATTTACACTGAAGGGTGTTTTTTTGTTCTGTGGAAGTTCTGACTATTTTACTAAAAAACAGAAAAAAATTATACAACGATGGAATGCACTCCATATTTCAAAATAAGCTTTGCACACTGAGATATGAATTCAGTGAGCCAAATTGCATTTAAAAGAAAAGAGCTTTATATTTATCCCTTTACGCACAAATTTACCATAGGCTCAAAAATTGTAAGATAAAGCACCCCTTGTTCTTTGAGCACTGCTGTGAGTCATAAGTAATCACTGATGACCTGGTTAAATGATGATGGATAGATGTCATCTGGAATTGTTTGTTGGATGGCAGTCTTGTCTGACTTTCCTAGACTGTAAGGTTTTTCTTCCTCACATTTGAAAGCTTTGATAAATTAATAATGTACATATGCAATATGAAAACTTGTAGGAATAAAGAGAATTTACATAAACACTTCCTTTACTTTTCACCTAGCATTCAATTTAAATAGGCAGAGCTGACTGATAATACATGCTAACATTTTGTGGACTGTAGAGGACTCTTTCTGAGATAAATTTAATAGTGAATGGGTTTTTTTTTTGAGTGGCACCAAGTGACATCTCTCCAGTGGCTGAGTGAGGAGCTTTGAATCTCTGCTTGGTTTTACTGCTGCATTTTTTTTTTAAGTAACCAACCTCTCTTTTTAAGCATTTTAATGCTGCTTTCAAAAAAAGTCTAAGTTTTCCACTTTCTACATATTTATTATACATGTAAGTGGGATGGAAATAGGCAACACTACAGGGTTTGCTGTGATAGAACTCTGTCTTGTTCCATTTCAACAGAAGAACAGTAAGTCTGTGCTAGAAACTCTTTTTGTCATTGTAGTGTGGAAAAGATGTAAGAATTTTTTAATCCTAAATTGCTTTCTTTGAGGAGTTGGTTATAGTATAAAGGATTCGGTATGTTGGTGTATTTCTTCATTATATTTGTATTCTTTCTGCATTTATAAAGAACATGCTTATTCTTAATTGCCTTCATTGTTTTTTTACATCTTTGCTGTCTTCTAATACACATCTTTAGAAATATCATCACACTGATAATTTTTTTTTAATTTAAAATTTCCTTCTATTTATAGAACATCAGACAGCTTCAAGGGAGCACTGCCTATTACTGTGACTATCGTGATGGAGTGTTGAGTTGTACACCTGTAGGTGTACACAGACAGGTTGTATGATGAATCTGTAGACTAGACAAGGTTAAAAATATTCACGCTGTAGTGATCTGAACCTGATTGATTATGTGAATGTGATTGTTGATATGTGCCTTTTCAGGAGATTAATAAAAAATCTAATTATACATTTCATATGAAAATATTACACTTAAGACTCATCTTCATTTATATCAGATGTGCATTATCGAAGGATAAACATCTGGGATTGCTTCTTTTTCAAAGCCAACGGGATACATTAGCAAAATGTTTGAACGTTTCTGACATTAAGTATTTTTTAAAGTACAGTTCAATATTAATGCATTAATCATCTTAATTATTGAGATGTGTGTGCACTGATTTGTGATTTTGTAATCTTTTTCAGCATACAAAGAATATCTTAATCAAATCCCAGTTGCAGTTTATTCCCTTGTAATTAAGCAAATAAGTAACTGAAAAGCAACTGCTGAAGTTGAGAAATTAAAGAATTTTGCAGGAAGAGACGTGTTGGTTTACCCAGGATAGATGGGTGAATTCAGTCCCTGGAGTAGATTTCAAAGGTCAAACTACAGTAACATAAAGGACAGTAGTAGCACTGCATGCCTCCCAGTTAACTGTCCAAAGAAATATTATAAAGCCTCTTAAATTTTATGTAGTAATTTAAATTGAGTCCCCTCTCCATGCCCCCAGCAAGTTTTTCTTGAGGATTCAGTACATGTCTTTTTCTCTATATTTCTTTACTTCGACTTTCTCCTTGTCTTGGAGGTTGTGACCAGTGATCTCCTCTCAACTGCTGTTGGTACGTGTTTGGGGAATGCACATTCTTCTTTGATGCTACATTCGTAAAGAACCTTCATTAGTGTAGGCCCTAAGCATGAAATGTGCTCCTTCATCTTCTAAAGTATCCTATCACTTCATTAATTATTACTAGTTATTTTTATATGGAGAGCTGTTGAAAGCATGTTCTTTTAATCTTAGTAGGTTGTGTTAGTAGCTCCCTGGCAGTGTTGCTTTGACTTCTACAGGCAAGGTCAGTCTGTGTTTTATCTGCCCCATCTCTCTCTTAAAATTTTAAATTTACTTTAAGGCACAACGCAATGTCATCTATCCTGTGAAAAAGAAGTTTTAGTTAGTTACTGTAGCTTGCTTCTTGGTGAGAGCAGATGCAACCTTATCCTTCAGTATCACCCTTCCACCAAATGTCTAAGTTGGTATTGAATGTACTTGGATGTGGTGAAGATTAGATCTTTGTTTCCTAATTACCTGTTTGTGGTAATGGTGTGGTTAATGTGGTGTTTGGTTCATGACCAAATTACTAAAAGTCTGGGAGATGAGGCTTCACCCCGTTATCTGTACTCTGGCATGCAGAGGTAGTTGAGCCTTACCTTAGGTAAAGCATCAATTAGGCAGGTTCTGACTTTGATTAAATTGAAATCCCTGTAATCATTGTTTTTGTTACGTATGAAAAATGCTGTACTACAGAAATCACTCTTGATGTAATTTTCTGTGTTCTGTTTGGATTATAGCACATTCTAATAGTGATATTGCTATTGGTGGGCTTTGGAGAAAAAAAGAACTTTGTTTTGTTGATATATCCACTTAGTTTCTGAACCTTCTTCATTACTGCCTCTTCAATAACATGATTACTTTATGTTGAGCTATGGCTTTTGTATTCTCTATATTTTATTTTTTGTACAAATTCAAAAGTACGTATCATCTGCTCTTATTTGTTGAATGGTCTCCCAGTTACTGTTTGCACAAGATAGGCATATAGGACTGATATCTGTATGGCATTTTAGTTTGCTTGTTCTCTATAAATTTTTTCCAGCTTTTGGTGCTTGATTGAACCAGTGTGCAGTAGTGTTGAGTAGTTGGTGTCAGTTCACACATCTATGCTGCTGTTGCTCAGTGTGCCCTTGCTCTGCTGAAC